>NW_018128197.1:348039-361203 GCF_001952655.1 Monopterus albus | reverse complement strand
GGAGGAAGTGTCTGGAGAGAGGGAGGTCTGGGCATCTTTGCTTAGACTGCTGCCCCCGCGACCCGGCCCCGGATAAGCGGAAGAAAATGGATGGATGGACCTTTATTTGGCTAAGTATGTTACACACAGGGTTGTCTTTAAAAATCTTAAGAATTTAAAATAATATAATCTGCACTGTTATGTGTGCTGGCATGATGTTCCTACAGATGGAAGTAGAGTTTAAACTACATGCTTGATGTCAAAACCAAGAAAAACCAAATGTACACTAGCTCAACAACATGTGTGAGCAACAAAATCACAGACCAGCCTGTAACAGATTATTTTCAAACAAATGTAGCAAATTTGATTATTAAAAAAAAAAGTATGAACCAGGTTTGATCCACAACTCCAAGGGGAAACCAGAAAATAATGAATTCAGTGTTGTGGTGCCAAATGCTCAGCAGTATCAAAGCAGATGGACAATACACTGAATTATTAAATGCCCTGTTTGCTTCTGCTCATTCCACAGTTAACAATTCAGTGTGTTTACTCAAAATTATGGAAATGAGCCTTGTCTGAATACACGGTAATAAATAGAATTTTTTTTTATTGACTTGTTTGAATTCATGCTACTGTTGAATTTACTGGCTGTAGTTTCATATTAGAAATGACAGAGTAGTGAGTTTTCTCATCTGGTTTTTCCACCAGAAAGGTTAGGTGTCTAAAACACTCAGAAATTGTGTTTACATGCTACACAACCATCTACTGTTCCATCTTCCATGCTCTTACTCTTTGCATTGGTGCTCAACATTAGCACTAGGTGTAAATTGTGGGGTGTGGAATGGTCAAAAAAATTGACATTATTCCAAGTGGATACTATAAAAAAGTGTCTTGTTTTACAGGTGGTGTCTGCAGGACCCCAAACACAACATAAAGTAAGTGTTAAAACTAAACCACCGAGCCTTTCAGTGTCCTTTTGTAGTCCTCTGGGTGGAGCATTATGTTTTCAGATTGTGTGTCCGTCCATCATGTTCAAGAAAACCATGTAGGCTAAGGTCAACTAGCAAGCTAACCCTGTCTTATGTTATCAACAGGTTATTTGGAAAGAAATCTTACATCACAACAAGTTGGTTTCATAATATCCAGTTCGCCCATATTTAAAATTGCCCTGGGGGGTGGCAGGATTGGTTGGTGCCCTTACTAATGTTGAAAACAAACCTACACCAGGGTCAAAGGTCAAGGACACAATGACCTCACAGCTGTTCAACTCTTGTGAATGCAGTATCTCAGGAAGACCTTGAGGGAATTTCTTCAAATTTGCCACAAACATCCATATGGGCTCGAGGATGAACTGGAGCTTTCCTTTCAGCTCCAGTTTCACTCTTACACGAACACATGCGCACCCAATCTCTCCTTAATAGAATTAAATCAAGGAGCCTGAAGAGACTCATTCTTACTCCTCTGATATCAACATCAGATCTTATTAAATAATGTTATTACATAGTGCATCTTCTCCCGGGCAGGTGAAAGTAGCTAGAGTAGCTGCAGCAGCTTGCTGGTAGTAATTCTCACTAAACAGGAAAGCCTGGTTGCTGCTGAAATGGATGCAAGATGGGACTAATTTGGCGCTTAAATTATCACCTCAGAAGCAACCACTACATGTAACATCTAGTAGAAGAGCTGCATTTTAAAGCTTTTTGTTTATCAGTTTGTTTCCTGCATCTTTCAAACATACAGGGGAAGAAGAATGCTCTGAGTATTTTACTTTTCTCCCCTCTAAAGTTTTCACTCAGCTGGATGAATAAACATTAGAAAGTGATGGTCGATGTTTTAGAGGAGAAAATTGTCCACTCTTGTGTACTTTTCCTGTCATGTCTTTGAGTATCTCCTGCAAAGAAAGCTGCTGGAAATGATGACAGCAAGTGTGAAAAGCTGATAATAGTGATCTGAAAGGATGTCAAACCATTAAAGGGGCTGTAAGGCATGTGCAGCCTTGATGGGATAAATGCCACATGTTCAGCTGTTTCATGACGAATAGTTCAGTATAGAGGCTTTTAAGATTCTTCTTGGAAGCCCATTTGTCAGAAACAATTCAAATGAACAAACATGGCTTGTTTGTTTAGACCAGTTCGATTGTTAGACCAGACCAGTCTGTCTAAAATCTAAAACCAGTTATTACAAAAGAAAACTTAATGTCATTCAAATGATAATCCCAAACAAAAGGAAACACGCTTTAAATCTACGGGCAGAATATTAACACAGCTACTTGGGAGTTTTTCTCAAGGATAATTTCTGTTATCGCCGTCCAACATTTTTTTGGGATTCAAGTCTCCAACTGCTCAGACAATCTGTTGGCCGCTGCTTTAATTACGTCAGAACATGCTTTTCAGATGAAATGATATTTAAAACGGGTGTTTCAAGCTGGCAAATATTCTGTGCACCTAGAAAACACTACCGATGTCAGTCAAAAACATCCCCACAAAAAGTAATTCCAGTAAGCTCATAACCCAGGAGAAGCTGACATTTACACACACAAGCACTCACACACTCCCATGATACGTGAACACAGCATACACGTGTGCCTGGTCCAAAAAATCAATTGCAGAAGAGGAAAAAGTTGATTGTGTGCAAGTTGGTTTTGTTTGTCCGGGTAATTGAGTATGAAAAAAAAAATCAATGGCCTCACATTCATTTACCGGGGAAGGTTTGTACAACTTTAACCCAAGCCGATGACCTTAACAAATTTGTTTGCCCCTTTTAGTGTGGACTATCTGTCAGCCCAGGCAGGTCTGTACCTTGTATACTATGAGTTGGTGATTGTATATTATGATTTCAGCAGTTCATGTGTAGAAAAACAGTGAGCCTCAGCTTTGTAGACAGGATCAGGAACCAACTGAAGTTAAGGAAGATGTCATTTTCTTATATGTAAACATAAATATATGTATTTATATCAGCTTCTACCGAACATTTCTTAGTGCTTTGAAATATTTTACCACAACTTTTAACATGGTTTTCACATTTATTATAAAGAGAAAGAGTGAGAGGAGTCACAAACAGTCGTCCTTTTGTTACGGTCACAAGCTCCAGGTTCCAGGTGTGCCTGTTCTCTTGGGAAAGATCAGATGAGCAGAGACCAACTGTGTGGTGAGTGTAGCTCCTTCATACTTTACTGTGCTGGAGGTCAGATGTGGAATTGGGGACCTATATGTTAATGCAGTAAGAGCCACAAGGAGAGGAGGAAGTTTGTCCCTTGTAGTCATGAAGACGAGGCTAGGCCTTCTGATGTTCACATCTGGTTTGTTTGGAAAGGATAGTATGACAAGGCCTTATACCTGAAACACAAAGCAGATCCTGGTCTGTGTGCTGGGAGGCGGTGAGGAGTCATTCTGCTCCTTACTGCCTGGAAATCAAAGTCGGTTATTAATTATGAGTATTTTTAGTTCCTGAGGGAAAAACATCCCTTCCAAATGTCTCTGGACTTGTGAGCACAACACCCAAATAGAGAGAGCACCAACGCTAGTAGCACTATGGTGCACAAGCAGTCACACAGAGCAGAAAAACCCTTCACCAATGAAACCATTCAGCTCTTGTGCTTTATTTTTTTCTTCATTTATTCTGATTTTTCCTTTAATCTGTCACCCATCTCTTCATGGAGCGGAGTCATAATATGGCTGCATTAAGCAAGTAGAAAAGCAGTGCACAGGATCAGTATGAGAAGGCAGAAAGCCTCTTCTACAGTACATGTGCTAAGTAATGGTTTCACTTCAGCTCTGTGCTCATCCTGAATCCCTGCATCACTCACTTTGATTTAGAGTTTCAGATTCAGTGTTTTGCACATTGAGACACTGCCTCTGGGTTTGTCTGAATTTCAGACATGTCCTCTGAGGAGACAATCCCATCACTTAATCAAAAGCACAAAGCACTATCATGTGCCCTTATTCATTTCAAGGTCCTGTTCAGTGGTAGGAAGGGTTCCTTTGCCAAAGCATGTTTTACATATCAGTGTCTTCTTGGCGATATATAAAGAGCTTATGAAAGGCACCCTGTGGAAGCTTCAACATTAAATTGGCACTAACAACAAACCTAGTCAAGTGTAAACATGTCGTACCAAAGCACACTCCTCTCAGAGTGGCTGCCTTCCTGCCCTCAGTTGTGACTGACAGTGCACATCCTCTAAACACTATGAGTGGAGCTTTGAGGGCACAGACTGGATAAACCCTGTCTCTGTACTTGCTGTTGCTCCGGGCCAGTGAAGGGATTTTGTTTGGGGGAGTGTGTGGCGCTCAGCCACAATATATTGTGGGGGAGCTGGTGAGTCACGGCTGTATGGAAGCAGTGATAGAGACGGAGAACAGCTTTCTTAATGTCTGTAATACCCAGGCAGACACGTAAGGCCTAATGGACCATGGCACCTCCCAAAGCACCAAAAGGAACAAGGACTAGCAGCTCATCTTTTTATCATTACACATTTATTTGATGATGCTGATGTGCCCACAACCAGGATTAACCACCCTCCACTGCCCTTCTTTTTGTCATTTGTTTTATTTGACTGTGACTTATGGTTTAATATTTTTAAGGCTAGAAAAACTTTGCAAGACAAAAGCATTATCGCACTGAGCGAGAAGGTCCTTTCCAGTGTGATTTAAAGCCTATGGGCATAACCTTTTGCCCTACTGAGCATGAGAGTGAAAACCTAACCAAGCATGAAGGGCTTGTCTTGTCCACTCACACGCTGACACATTGCTGATTCATAGACAGCCATGTTTTTCTTTTTATCTTCAAGTTTCAATGACACACAAACAAGCAGTGTAAAGGCAGATATTTTTTTTCCATTTCAGTGAGATGGTAAACAAAGACAGATAAAACCAACGGTGAAAGTAGAGTAGTTTTTTTTTTTTTTATAAGTGTTCCATTTCTCTTTCCCGAAGTGATCCAAAGGGTGAGATTCTCTTTCATGGTTTGGCTTTTTGTCCATTTCAGAGGAAAACACATTTATACAGAGAGAAACAGCAAATTGGATTTTGGAGGAGGTAAAAGTTGAGGCTCTGTGTGTGGTTGTTTCTGATACTGTCATATGAGACTTGAAATGTACAAGCAATGGTAAACAACCAAAAACTGAGGAAAGAGAAGCTTTTACTCTGAGTACAACAAATTCAAATACAGTAACTCTCCATTTCTGACATTTTAGCTTTTTATACTTCTGTTTGCTAACAACAGAATCAAACACATTACCGACCATGTAAACAGTAACATATTGTCGTGGTTCAGTTTAGAAATGGCAGACTGGAGGAACTGTACTCACGTACTCACTGACAGACAGGGGAGGTGATGTTAGAGTTTATTATGTGACACACGCAGGAGAATAAACTTGGGGCTTATTATGAGTCCAGGCAGATAAGGCTGAGCAGGGAGATCCAGAGGCTAAATGAGTCCAAAACAGGGGTCAGAAACAAGCAAACAGTCAAGATTAATAAGAGGAAAGACACCGGATACAACTGGCTGTTAACTTCTAACCACAGATTAAACCAAATGACATGACAGTCTGAACATATGCCTTTCCCAACTGTCGTCAACATAGAAAAACAGTTTTAGCTCTTTCTGTGAAGAAAGGCAGATTAATGGAAGAGATTTCCTCTTGAATTCTATGATTCAACCAATTTAAAAACTTTTCATGTGATGTGCTGTCACCCCGACACAGGCTTTTAAGGCGAGAATACTGACATGTAAGGAAATGGATCCATATGAAGAACTCTGTCAGTACTTTAAATGTTTTTTCCTCAGTCCTCTTCAGATGTAAGATGTGATTGAAGTGGCCAGTAGTGAAATCCTCATTCATTGGCTGGACCACTTTGTATTTTAGCTTTAAGATAGAGGAGATAAACAGATATTTGGAACAAAGTTGGATTTTTTATTGGGTGTTTTAAAGTAGTTAGGGTTCTGTAGTATCTGTAGCTCTCACTGTATATATTAGTTCCTCAGCTCACATTGTTGGATGTGCTCTCTCCTATCTAATGGCTGCACTCACTGGCTTAAATGGAAAGAGGAACAAGTGGATTAAAACACTAGAGCTTGTGCATGAAAATGACTATTTCATTGCATTTGAATGTATGGCTACAACATTAGCTCAGTGAAATGGATGCCAGACAGTTTATGATACAGTTTACAGAATTTCTGAATCAAGTGGAAACATGACTAAAAGTTACACATAACAGTGTCATGTCTGTATTATTCAGCGTTTGGTAATTACTCTAAGCACAGCATGTTTGTACAGCACAATGCAAATGAGATTCCACATAAGGATATGAGACTCTATTACACATGCAGGAGTTGTATTGTGAGTTAGTCTGTCTTAAATTAGTAGGAAGGCAGTGCTGGCTTTTTGTTTCATGACTTCAGAGTCTTTTATCTCTCTCTCTACTTAAAAAGATAATAGTGAATAAAACTTAAACAGCCTTTTTTTTTGTAATTTCACCACTCTGGCATGTTGGGTGTACCACGTGAAATAGATGATTTCTGTGTGTGCGCCATCAGGTGGCTCCAGCTCACGTATCCTAACCCTGCTAAGTGGCAGTCAGCCAACATTTCCATGTCTCCTCTACTACATGAGAGGGGACACTGCGGCTTTTGCAGTTATTAAAATCTCTCTTACTTCAAAAGATGACCCATCAGCCTGCTTCTGTGCTGTCAGTCATCCAAAGTGTTTCCCCAGGGGAGTTACAGTAGAATAAGATGGATTTGAGAAAAAAGGATCTTAGAAATAGGTTCAGTCATTTTATCAACATAGCTTCTTCAGCGGGGAATTTTTTTCCTTGGAGAGTAGGAATCAATGATGGAGGCTTCTCTAGTAAATTGACCTAGGTGAGACAGTAAACGGGAACATGAATATGAAGAAGGAAATTCCAATCAAAACATCAGGCCACAGGGATATTTCCATTTCAGCTGTTTACATAAGTGAACTGTAAAAGTCAGCTTTTTGATTTTCAAGCATAAATGGGACTGGAGTGCCGGGGGACTCTAGCCATATGACTTGACGCAAATCAGACTTAAGTCACAAACTAGAGGACTTGCTTGATTAACACTGGTTTAAAAAAAAACTTGACCTGACTTTGACTTGAGACTTGACTTAGACTAGAGACAGATGGTTCAAAATGACTTAGCTTTTTTAAAATTAAATATTTTTCTAAATATAGAGAAGTTATGGTTTGTGTTTTAAACAATTGGGGGATTTCTAGTGCAAATTGGCAACCAGCAGAATGCAGCAGACCAGGAGAAGGCAATGCGGGTCATGGGATGCAGCTATTATGGAGGGGTCTAGTCCAAAAATAATAACATTTGGATTCAAGGGTTATGTTGTCAATGATGTAGTAAGAAGAGAACAGCAGTATGCAAAGTCTGCAGAGCAAAAATCAGCGACGCAACCACCACAACATCCAACTTCATCTGTCACTACAAAACTGACAAAGAAAGGTAAATAGTGTATGTGTCTTTTTGGCTAACTTTAACTTTTGGCTGGTCAAAACGTTAGCTAGAAAACTAATGTTAAGTTTAAACTGTTAGACTTGTTCAAATTAATTGCACATTTTAATGAGAAGCCTGTCATAGCCATGAAAGGCTTGCTTTTTTAAATTTAATAGCTAAAGGTTAGTTTATAGCCTATGAATGCACAGTTAATAATATGAGGGAGTTGGTGAACATTTCACTTAAAGATCTGATGACATTATCAGATCATCAAAATTTTGTATGACTTGACCTGCGACTTGCTTGATTCTCACCACAGTAACTTGGGACATGCTTTGATACTTGACAGCTAAGACATGAGAATTGCTTGTGACTTGCAAATGTGTGATGTGCTCCCACCTCTGGTACAAGCAGACAAACATTGTGACATTGCTGTGTCTACATCACATTCAAGACAGACACATCTTACAGTGTGTTTGCTCATGAGTGGTTTTGGATCAGCAGACTCATTGTTTAGGTATGAGGAAGCTGTACTAGACAACCTGTTGACCTTTTTGTTAATGTTGATAAAATAAGTAAATTTGTTCAGTTTCACAATTATTATCAGAGCAGCACTGCCTGTGAGAAATGTTTGCATGCCTAAAAATCCATTTGCACAAATTATTGGCATCTGATGCTTGATCTCCCAGAAAAAAATGACTGTGTCCAGGACGCCGGCACCAGTCAGACAAATGTCTGAGCAACACACCATTTCTAGCATATTATTATGGCAACCATGATTTTTTTTTTTTTGTCAGCCATGAATCTTTCTTTTTCCTTAATGCAGAAATGGAGGTCATGACTTGTGACGTAATATGCAGCCTGTCTGTGCTTCCAGGATGGAAGTCTAGCCCGATTTCAAGGTAGACCGCCTGGCTAAATTTAGAAGCTGTAATTCATTCATCACCCGGTTAGTGAATGCACCAGAGATGCCCATTCTTCCTAGGTGTTAAATCTGTCCTTCAGGGTCTCTGGCCATGACTTTGAAACAGTCTACTAAACAAGGATTCCTCAGCAAATCTACCCACCACTATTTGCCTGTATTTTATTCCACACATTTCTGTCACAGCATTTGATCTGCCCTGATAAAAAGCTCACAATAAGCAGGAAAACTCTGTCTGTTAACATTCTTTTCTTATTCAGTGTTTAAGATGGTTTCCCCTTATTTTGCAGGATTTGCAACCAGCCAGCACTTTCTGCAGTGTGTGCATGTATTATGAGGCCAATTTGTAAAGACCAAACACTGCGTGCCGGTTCAATGCTGGGTATCGATCTGAGACGGGGAGAAGGAGCAACCTTATTGCAGTTGTAAATCAACAACAGGAGTGAGAAAAAACAAGGCGAAAGCTCCTTATGTTGACCTTTCACTCAATTAATCCCTGATGTAGGAAACATGGGTTAGAGGTGCATTAAATTACAAACAAAAGTATGTTATCAATAAAGCATGGCAGTGAAGAATGTGGGGGCATCAGAGTGAAGGGTGAAAATGATGAATGTGGATCGCAATTGAAGGCAGGTGGAGACCATCTGAGCAGAAATCATTACAAGTCAACTATGTCAAATTTAGTTTCTCCATTTGTTGCTTTGGCCATTCATCAAGCTTCAGAGGACAGGAGAGGCCCTCAGACAACAAAAATAGAATTTTATTCAGCTTGGGGGTTATTAACCACACACCAAAGTTTTAACAAACTGGCTCATGAATGCAGAGAAAAAGCCAAGGTTCTTCAAAAACATTTTAAACTTAGACATTTGATGATGAATGTACCTCTTGACTCACCCACATGTTCAATTCAGTGCGACTCTCTCAGGTGCTGTCTAAGCTCAACACGAGCACACTTTCTTTCATTCAGTAGTGTGTCCAAGACATTTGGTCTGGATAATTTAATCAGTTCATTTTTTCTGCAGACTGCATGGAGTTCACATATTCAAGGCCAGTTTTCAATGGCAATCACTTAACAAATGACAATGACAGAGGGCGGCTCTCATTCATACTGGCACAGTTTCATTGCTATGGAGTGCACAAATAACCACAGTGATAGAAGCAGTGTGCAGTGATGACAGTCATGTGGGTGCAAAAGGTTTGTGTCATTTAGAAATTCTCACATTTGGATAGTGCTACAGCCGTAACTAGGCACAGCAATCTGTCAGGCAGGTTCTCATTTATTTCCAAACTCCTTACTTTATTGTCCATATTAGCCCATTATCCATCCCTAGGAATATATGGGTGTCCACTTCTGGGAAGTGGTGTCCTTATTCTTTCAAAGCAAATACTCTGATAGAGCTGACCATGAAATGTACTGACTAATCATGACTAGGCTGCTTATCAACGGTGCACTAAGCAGTTTTGCAGGATGGTAGTCCTAAATGGCAGCTGAATTAATTTTTGGAGATTGTATACTTTTTACTTTGTCTTCATTGTATTTGAGGGAGAAATGTTGTTAGAAAATTTGTTTAGACTTAGACAAAGCCAATTTCCCACCATTGGCCTTACCCAGGAACCTAAATAAGTGAGTAAACAGGCAAATGACAAGGTCTGAATTTGGGCGAGTAGGATGCTGTCCAATGTTGCAGCCCTGCTAATGTTTCCCACACACAGACTTTACTTTCGCAAGCTGTCTAAGTATATGGCCACACCTTTTTTTTATTGTTATAATTTTTTTTCTGTCTGAGAGAATGATGCCATCCACAATTTTCCACACACATTGACAGCGGTTTGTCTGTGAACAGCTCCTCCTCTCTGTGTCTTTGTTCTGTACACAGCGCTGTCAGTCGTGGAGATCCAGCTTTTCTAATAAGTTGTTAGCAAACTAAGAAAAACTATTGTTAGAATAACTTACAGTTGTTGCTGAGGTTAGCATGCTGCATGTAGTTGCTACTCATTATCAAAAGTGGATCATGTTAATTATTAAACTCTTATGCTGAACGTTTGCTCCATCAGCCCAGGGGAATATTGAAAAATATTTCTCTAGACTCAAAAGGGTTTATCTTTGTGAGGTGCAAAAACAGTCTGCATAAAATGAATAGAAACTTCAGAAAGCACATGGGAAATCTGAACAGTCTGACCCATGTCATTAGCTGAAGAGTGAGATAGGAGAAGAGAACAACAGCTTGCATGTCTGTTGGTGCAGAAGCAACAGGTCAGATGAACAGCACAACAAGCACGGAGACACTACAGTATTACTGTATTTATTAAATATAAAGAAACACTTTTTGAAAGTACTGTACATGTGCACCCTGCCTCCACACACACAGGCAAAGCATGTTATTGGGAATAGTGAAGGGTGAAGTTAGTCAGGTGGAGGTCTGTAACACGCAGTCCAAAGCCAGGAAGGGGGACAGACAGGACAGGCTGGAAAGCTACAGTATGTCTGGTGCAGCACAATGGACAATCTGGCAGAGGGCAAGTGGAAACAGGTAAGTGTATACAGTGTACTAAAGGCTAATGAGGGAATGGGTAACGAGTGAGCAGGTGGATGTGGGGAGTCTGGTGACTGAGAAGGTGGGAAGGACCTGGGGTAACTGCAGGACAGGTGATTGTGGAGGTGGCAAAGGCAGACTAAGATGGACTAAGTGAATGAATAATGAATGTACTGTGACATTTGCCTGTGCGATGCTTTCCCTGTGGCATCTTCTCTTACCAGCACCTCACCATTTATTCTTATGCAAGCTACTCTTTAGAAATGTTTTTATCCATTACATCCTCAGGTAAACCAAACATTATTACACACACACACACTGTAATGCCTACCTTGGCTAGTGAGACTGTGAATGATGAGTTTTTACTATCATGAGATCTCTGAAAGCCACTGAAGCAATTCACTGAGCGAGCAACTTAAAGTATAGCCATCTTATACTTCTTAAGATAAAGCACTCAGCTTTAGTTTCTGCCCAAGACTCTTATTGGTGTAAAGTTATGAGTGTTATTAAAACATTTTTCTTCTGATGCAGACACTCAACAGTGCAGTTTGTGTTTTGGCTCCATACACTGGGACAGTGGATTTGAAACGAAACAGTAACTGCAGGTTAAAGTGCTGACTCTCAGCTTTACAGTGTGTTTAGGGGTGTTCACATTTATACTATGTGAACAATGAGCCGTTTCAATACATAGTGGGTATGGAAAGTATTCAGACCCCCTTAAATTTTCCACTCTTTGTTATATTGCAGCCATATGCTAAAACCATTTAAGTTCATTTTTTTCCTCATTAATGTACACACAGCACCCCATATTGACAGAAAAACAGATTTTTTTGACATTTTTGCAGATTTATTAAAAAAGAAAAACTGAAATATCACATGGTCATAAGTATTTAGACCCTTTGCTCAGTATTTGGTAGAAGCACCCTTTGGAGCTAATACAGCCATGAGTCTTGTTGCATCATTCCCAAACCATGTATTCTCACTTGTGTTTGTTTTATAATTGATTTATTCATCCACTTTTCTTTCAATAATAAACTATTTAATGTGCAATTCCTGTGAGTTCCTGTGATGAAAGATTCATACTGTCGATTTTTAGTTTTCACCTACACTTTAAAAGTCTTCATCTGAAAGCACTGGTTTGGTTGGCGCAGTAAAAACAACATTTTCCTGTCTGGTTTTCTAATATAAAATATGAAGAATATTTAATTTGACTGATGAGGGTCATTATTATAAAGATAGTGTTTTTGTTTGTTTGGTAAGTACATGTTAAGTACATCTTGTCAGTCAGAATGAAATATCCTGATGTAGAGTACTTTGAAAAGTGCACTCATATGTCATCATAAACCACATTATTATGATTTACCATTTAGATTCATTCTGAAGATGTTAGATATTACCAGGCATCTGAGGAAAAGTACAACCGGGTCATGTACAAACAAATGTTTTCTTTTTCACAGATTTGACACCACATAAAAAAGAAGACAGTTAAAAAAAGGGGAAGTGGCAAATTTACTGAATCTCAAAACTCAAAACTGCTTTGTGTGGTCACACAGCTTTCTCCTTCCCATTTTTATTCAACCACCAAACCTACAACTGCTTTTAAGAGAAGCACATTAAATCACATTTTTGACCATCTTTCCCACATTTTCACACCGACTCATCTATCTGGGTGAAACAGACCAAAATGCCACTGAAGCAAAATGACATGTTAAACATGACGACCAACGTTTACCATCCAACCTGACAGAACTGGCGAGGATCTGCAAGGAGGAATGGCAGAGGATCCCCAAATGCAGGTGTGAAAAACTTGTTGCATCATTCCCAAAAAGACTCATGGCTGTATTAGCTCAAAAGGGTGCTTCTACTAAATACTGAGCAAAGGGTCTGAATACTTATGACCATGTGATATTTCAGTTTTTCTTTTTTAATAAATCTGCAAAAATGTCAAAAATTCTGTGTTTTTCTGTCAATATGGGGTGCTGTGTGTACATTAATGAGGAAAAAAATGAACTTAAATGATTTTAGCATATGGCTGCAATATAACAAAGAGTGAAAATTTTAAGGGGGTCTGAATACTTTCCGTACCCACTGTAGTACCCAAGGTTCAGCCCGTTGCAGCAGGACAGTAATCTTAAAACAATCAGACAAGGCAATCGAGTTTAAAGCACCAAATAATGAAATGTTGGTGACTGGCCAAATCAGTCACCCAACCTGTGTTTCACTTTTTGAATACCAGATTGATGCCTCATGTGCCAAAGCCTTCATCCAGTT
>NW_018128197.1:339892-347938 GCF_001952655.1 Monopterus albus | reverse complement strand
AGGGAAAGATTGAGGTTAAAGCTAATGAAAACTTCTACTCCAATATGCTACACACTTTTCATGCCAATCTTCACACCTTTGCACCTTGCTTGCTTCTGTCACAGTTCCCTGGTTCTATTAACATTGGCCATTCTAGGGCTGCCACACCTTCCTACACACCTGTTTCCACTTCCTTCATCAGCTCCCTGCATATATACTGAATTTACCCCAATCGGTTGCCCGATTGCCATGTTCCCCTGTGAAAGCTTCATGTTTAGATTGTTATGTTGACTGTTTTGGTGACAATAGGCACTTTCTGAACAGTTCACACTCAAAAAGAGGTACTTTGTCCAATAGTTCTATGAACTATGAGAAAGGTCCTCCAGTCCGAATGTGCAAGAAAGGCACAGCTGCTATAGTATTTTCTCAATATGAATGTACACTTACTGCTTATTTCACTTCACTTCATGGTTCCTTCAAAGAAAATATTACATTCAAAAACTATTAAATACTGAAATAAACACAAACTCAAACCATCATAAAGAGAAGCAATATTATTGTTTTATTTCAAATCCATTGTGCTGGAGTGCAGAGCCAAAACATTAAACATATTACTTTACAGAGCTGTATAAACTTACATTAAACAGAATTGGATAGCTATACCAGATGCTGTATTGGATTCTCTGGACAGACATAAAAAGTCCAACTTTTTAGTTTAACAACTACCAATATATCATTGAAAAACAGTTGATATCTGACTCTTCCTTTATTTTCCACTGCAAACACTTTATTGTGTTTCTCAGCAGACGGATCATTTTAACTTACATGTACCGTGCAATATCCTGAACTGGAAAACTGTTTACTATTGTGCGGGGAACAGTTTGGATGTGATGACAGATGTGGCATGTCAGAATGCACAGAGAGATGCTGTATTGTGCTTCACCTCAACTCAATCTCGTAATATTAAATCTGTCAGGCATAATTGGTTTCCTACCAGATTAAAACATAAAACTGCAGGGAAGACACTGTTTCCAGCTCACCACCATCTGTGCTGTGCGATGTGACACTGCAGCAGGATTTAATGAATTATTAGGCCATTAAACTGAATGCTTTTATAGTTTAAGCTCAGTCTACCACCTCTAATTCTTTGATGGCTTCCCTCCTTTTGCCTCCTATTCTGCACTCTAACTCACCTGTGACACCCGTTGGCACCCTGCCTGCTGTGTTCCTCTGGAGCTATCAGCCACAGGACAGCTGTGTTTCCCAGTTGCAACCAAAGCCTGGCAGAAGGCCCTAAGCACACTTCAAACACTATTTAGTTGTGGAGACACAGACCCCTGCCCCCACCCCCCGTGCACCCTACATGCAGTATGTTGTAAAGCTGGTGAGCTGCTAGTGACGCTGAGTGAAGGTGCTGTTTGCAGCCACTGACCAGGGTGCGATAGAGTTACAGCGGCTTCACTTCTGGTAGATATAATGGCGTCCATATTTATATTCAGTCAGTGGCTGCAACACATTTGAAAACCTTACACACAGATTGTGGTGAAAAGTGGACTGAGGGTCAGCTGACTAGATTTTGGTGGTGATCTGGATGGTGGGTGCCATAACGTTCAGCCATTACCCATAAAGCTGTATTCATGTGAGGGCCATCTGGAACTTTCAGGTTGCCTTTCAAACAGAGGAATATTGCACAATGCACATTTGTTTTGGGAAAATCAAACCTGGAAGGCAGTCGGTGCATGAACAGTATGCAAGTTGGTTAAATGTTGCTGCAGGTTTGAGCCTTGATTTGCTTCTGCAAGTCAAACAGGAGTTACTGTAGCAGGAAGGAGGAAGGCGTAAAGAAGGAACTGAATGTGTAAACTCTTTTGGTGACTGATTATTGTTTTCAGCATTGATTAATTTGTTATATTTATTCAATTATTCATGAATTTATAAATTTAAAAATTATCACAATATTGTAAAGGACAACTGAAGACCCTGAAGCAAAATGAAGTTATTTATGCAAAGTTTTCAAAGTCACAAAAAAACATCCTGCCTGAGGCTTCTTGCCTTGTTTTTAGATTTGATGACTAGAGTACATGATAAAAAAAATCAAATAAATAAAAATACAGCAATGTTTTATTTTCTGGAAGTAAAAAAAAGAAGATTGTCTTCTTTCTCATCCTCCAGTTTGGCTCGTCTTGTGCTGAGATGATGCTGGCAGCATAAAGGAGCAGATGCCTCTGATTGGCTGCCATTACTCCTCTGTGGCATCACATAAACATATTCCTCCTTCTTCCTATGGGTGTTCACAGGTCCAACACTGACTTCTGTCTGTGTTGTGCATGAGTGTGTGTGTGTGTGTCTGTGTATGAGAGAGAGAGAAAGTCAGAGACTGATAAAAGATTAAAGACAAAATGGGACAATAAGATTGAGGATGGATGACAGAGGAAGAGATGAAAGAGTGGAGACGTATCCAACCACAGCTCTCACACATCCTCTATGTCCACTGTGACACAATTTTACCAGTCAGACAGACAAGATGCTCACAAGACCAGTAAAGCAGGACAGCTGGCTTTGGTGCTGGCTCTGCTGTGTGGTGAGTGGAGTGAAGCAGGACAGAGAACTGGATTGTTGTTCTGCCCGGTGCTCGAGCTTCTTTTCACAGAAGAAATAGCAGCTCTTCCATGGTTTAGGCACAGAGCTGGCACTCATGTTTCTCACAAGAGCCTGACACCAGAGATGGGCTAAACAAAAGCAACTCACAGATCAATTCTTGTGAAATGAAAACACCAGAAATGGTCATTTTAAATAATAAAACGTAACATTTATACATGGTGCTGAATTGATGCTAATGTGAAGGCAACATCTTTAGCATATCACTTTTAAACACAGAGGTAACTGAAAATGCTTCACTTAAAGCCTTAAAATGCATTGAAGTAGGAGCTGAAAACACACGGATAAGGAAAATGAAATCATTTAAAGTAAGTGTCTGTAGCTCAGGTGGGAGAGCAGCCATTGTCTGCAGGGCTGCTGGTTTGCTCCAGTCCATGTGTTAAAGTGAACCCTGAGAAGGCCAGACAATCCAGTATTGTGCAGATGTGTACAAGGTCCAAGTTGCTTTCAACAAAATCAACTTCCAAATGATTATAGTGTAATGAAGTTGAGACAATGCAGATGTGCAACTGTATTACCAAAATAAAAGACACTGAGCAGAGCTGTTGTTACATGGAATGCTGCTTGTAAAGACAAGGAAAAATCTAATATTTCATGAGGAAGAAAATCCATTGTCTTTTGTTAGTAACGCTGAATGTAAACAATATTTTTGAGTCTGAAAATTGAGACAAATGGTCTTTCATTGATTCTAAAGCAAACTCAAAAAAAAAAAAAAAAACGTAGATGAGAGGAAGTGGTGGTGAAGATATTTTTTTGGTTGCTGCACTACTTCTTTTACTTTATTATTTAATGTGCATAATGAACTTCTCAAGATGACTGGATGCTTTTCTGCATGTGCCACAGATGAATACTTCTTCTAAAATGTCAGTGCTTGATAAATGTTCACTCTGTCATCGTAAAGTGCATGACTCATCCCAAGTTAATCTGCACTAGGCACAATCATGAACACTGAGAAATTCACACTGAAATGTGGCATGACCGTTTTCAATCCACTTTTTCAAACAGTTGTTTGTATCTTAGTAAACTCATAGATCAGACAGAGAAATCAGTGCAGTTAAAGTCATGAGTTGGATTTCATGAGATAGCATATATAGAGTGTTTGCCTTAGCTGACTGAGTCACCAGGACACCAACAAAGCACACTATTGCTGGCAGAATTACCCACTCTTTCTTTGTTAGTTGTGTTTGTTTGTGTGCTCTGTCACCTTGCTGCTGCTGATGAGGGGCATTCAAGTCTGAAAAAATTAAGGCCATCAACGCGTGTGTCATGCAGAGCAACTGATTACAGAATTCCCACATCAGGGAGCAAAGTCTATTATCATTAGTTATCCACCAATATGTGCCGCTGAGAGTCAAGGATGATAGAATGAGGGGATGGTGAGGAGGAAGGAGACAGAAAGAGAGAGAAGGAAATAAGACAGAAAATGAGAAAAGGGTTCTCAACAGAGGTGCGGAGATTAAAAAGAAAATGCACAGATACATATAGTAGGGGGAAGGCGGGGGCAAAGGGAGGGTGAGGGGAGAAAGTGAGAACAAGACAGAGCTACTGATTGTCACCTCTGCACCTGTCATACTGAAAGAAAAACACCAGGCAAACTCAAATGTCATCATTTGGGAAGAGACAGGCGCGTTCCCTGACTCACCTCTGAGGGGCCACTCTGGCTGTCATCAGCCATTGCCTCTAACATTCATCAGCATTCATCACCACTGCCCAGAGTGAGATTCATCTGAAGCAAACACATACAAAGTAATTGACAGTGGACCTGAATGTGCAGGCATCAATCATTTGTACACAGAAAAGAAGCCAGTGTGATGCCTTTTCAGATGTTTAAGTGATGAACGAAGAGGCTGACTATAGGTTTCTGAGGGGCTGAATGACAGTGAAAAGGACAAAACACAAGGCATTTGTATTCCTGAAGCGCCTTTTTCAGAGGATTTGGTCTGGTTGTCATTCACACGCTATTTAAAGCTGTAGATATCCCGATGGTCGTATAAGAACAACCTCTACATCAGTGACAAGGTGTCTTGATATCTGATATTTACACAGTGATACCGAAAAGAAAACAGTGTCTCTTCATTGTCAGAGCCAATGCAAATGTCTCTGCAGGAGTGAAATTGTTTTCATACTGATTCTTGACCCCTTTCGGCAGTCTGATATTTATGTGAGCTGAGTTTTTGTTTCTCTGACAACATCACACGGTGATAGGATGAGAAAGGAATGGGGTGGTTAAGGGTATAAGAGGAATCAAACATCCCCCCTGTCTGCTTCACTTGATTTCAATTTGGTATTTGCCGGAAACAGGAACTCCTCACTGGGCTCTGATAATGGTGTTTGCCCTTTGGGGATATCTTTAACAGGTAAGTAGGTAGCTCTTCATCAGCACTGATTCTAATTCTCAGTGGCACAGAGGATGTGATTTTATTAAAGAAACTGGAAGAAATTGAGATTTTTCTCAACACACTTGAAAAGATATGAAACCTGTCTACTGTACTGCTGCAACTAAATAGTTTTTCACAGCATGGATGAGTGATACGAACATTTCTTCAGGCCATTTTTGGGCTTTTGATGTGTTCATTCTTTATGGTGCAGGTTGGTCCCAACAGTAGTAGGTGTAGTCCAAAGCTAAATCACTGAGAAGCTTGAACGTAGTTTAACATAAGCGAGATCTGCACAGAATCAATCACTGACTGGCACACAGTGCAGCTGGTTACATTTCAGTCCGATCTGATCCTGACTTGCTCTTGTTTTTGGAAGTAGGTGCCACAATGCTCTTCACTAACTGCAAGAGCTCAGGGCATGATGAGAAATGCCTGGCTCCCACCTGATCTAAGAGCTGTTCGGTTTAGATGCTGGATGACATCTAATAGAAACATATCATTTCTTGTTTCCTTGGAAAGATTTTGATTTTATCTACAGAGTTCTGTCTGTGTTAGTTCTATTCTACAATATAAACATTAATGATTTCATTCCTGAAGTATGAAGTGACACAAAAACCTTTGGTGCGCAGGCTGTGGAGACTTAAATTTGACATCTGTACAAAGGTGCAGCATTGGCGGTTATCTGACTGATTAACAATGAAAAGGTCTACTAATTAATATTATGACTTTATTATGTAGTTTCACATCAAGTCAAGCCTGGTCAGCTAATAGGCTACAGCAGCAAACTGATATGATGATGCGTTGCATGAGAACTATAGCCCATAGAAACTTTCACACTCCTAAACAATTCGTCTTAACTCCTGTTTTTTCTCACCTCTTATTGCTGCTGCCACCTTTGTTCGTCCACTTAATTTGGTTCTGCTCCACTTATTAGCATTTTTTTTTGGCATAAATATGACGAGAGTTGTAAAGAAGAGAGGTGGAGATATTTTCTTTATAACGTGTTTTGTCGGTTTGCTTTAGGTTATGGTGCATTAAACTGAGTAGGCCACTGCTGTACGTTTTGTTTCTCTGGGTGGCTGTAGCTGGTTATGAGTGTTCTTGGGCAGAAATGTTTCATTGTGACCTTTGTGACTGTTTGTGTTGTATTTTTGTGCCACTGCAGGTAAAGAAATGAGAAGTAGAGTTGAGGTGAGAACTGGGACAAAGCCATAGACCACAAAATCTTCCCAGAACCTTGTTTTTTTTATCCCTGAGCCTCTTACAGGCATAAAACCACGGAGGCTGGCTGTGTGTGCGTACTGTATGAATGTGTGTGAATGTGCGGTCATTCACTCCACTCACTCCTGCAGCCATGGAGGTTTAGGGGTTGGGGCTCTGGACAGCCATTGATAAGCAAGTCCAGTGAGGAGAACCACATGCCACTTGTAGATAAAATAAAAGGACAAAGAAAGACAGAAAAAAAGAGAAAACTGAAAACACACACACACACACACACACACACACAGATTTTGTGCTTGAGGCGAATGTGTCTCAGTGAAATCAAGGTTGCAGTGGCAAAAGCAGACACATTTCCAGACACTGTAACCGGATTAGTTTCACCACTGAGTCTAGTGCACCAGTGTGTGTGTGTGTGTGTGTGTGTGTGTGTGTGGATGCACCCACCCCACCACACCACCATGAAACACACATGCTTACACAAGCACACACACTTGGCAGGCAGCTTTATTCCCTGCAAAAGACTTGATTCAATTATTTATGGATTTATTTCAGTCAATTTTTATTTAACTCTCAAGTGCGCCTTTACAGGCCTTTCTCAGAAAGCGTGGTTGTGGTTTTTATAGTGAACAAACGTTAAAGGACTAAATGCCACACTACCATTCCCTGCGGCAAGTCGATGTGATTGTTACCTCCTCTGGTGTTACCGGAAGCGATCCTGACCTAAGGCAAAAAACACATCTGCAGTGTCGGAGCAGCCAGGACCATTATGAGAATCAATCACAACATACCTGGAAGAAAACTGGACTCATTAATGGCACTTGAACAGTTTTGAGTTCTCAGGAAAGCCATTTATTTCACAGTGGAACCTGGTTACGTGTGTGTGATTGCTCATACACAGTGCTACTGAGAATATTTTGGCAGTTTTAGCTTCTAGAAAGCTTTGTTTTAGATGTTTGGTATGGAACATGTGTAATGATTAGCTGAGACAGTAATAATTCATCAAAAATGCACCAGTACAAATCCCACTATAATAAAAGTTAAAACATCTGAACTAGTGTAATTTTATAACCTCCATCATTTTATGAAATTAGCACATAAATATCTTTTCAGCATTGACCCACTGAAGCCATGTTAGAGGAATAGTTTGACACTTGCTTATTTGTTTTCTTGCTGAAAAGTTAGATGAGGAAAAACAACTCTCATTAGTAACACGTCTGTTAAGTTTGTAGGAAAAGCCAAGAGCAGTTAGCAGAGCTTGTCCCCCTCACCAGGACGGTGAGGGAGAACTAGGGTAGGACTCAAGTTTGCAGACCCAGGTGCTAGTGAAAAGAAAAAAGGTTTACTGGAAAAAACAAAGTAACAACATAACAGAGTCAATGAATAACACTGAACCAGGGGTAGGGCAGTGATGGCTGAGGAGTCCAGGACAAACAGGTGAGTAGATGGGCAGTCGGCTGGAACCAGGAGAGAAGCAGGATGTGGACGGACAGGTGGAAAGAAAACCAAAAGAAAACCACGCACAGAGACTGTCATCGTGGAAACCAAACAACAAAACGATGAAAACTACGGTGGCTGACACGGTCACAACACATGCAAAAGACACAACACATGCAAGACACAAACGCGGTATTGAACAAAACACATGCAAACGGAAAACGCTGCATTAAACAAAAAAACACATGCAAGACAGAAACGCGGCATTAAACAAAACACATGCAAAAGGAAAACGCTGCATAAACCAAAAAACACATGCAAAAGGAAAACGCTGCATTAACTGAAAACACATGCAAAAGGAAAACGCTGCATTAAC
>NW_018128197.1:320085-337821 GCF_001952655.1 Monopterus albus | reverse complement strand
AAAACACATGCAAAAGGAAAACGCTGCATTAACTGAAAACACATGCAAAAGGAAAACGCTGCATAAACCAAAAAACACATGCAAAAGGAAAACGCTGCATTAACCGGAAAACACATGCAAAAGGAAAACGCTGCATTAACTGAAAACACATGCAAAAGAGAAAACGGAAATAGGGGGAGCCCGATCGCAATGATGGGTTCATCCCAACATTAAGGAAGTAGAAGAAGAATAAGTAGTGAATACTACCGCGAAAATTAAGAAGAATACTACGGCAAAAGAACTAGCTAAGCTAATTTAAGTTATTATAAGAAGAAAAAGAACAAGAAGAAGACCACGGGGCATTTTCAAGGTTACAGAAACGGTACGTTTTCCATTAAGTTCCTTTTTAAATAATTGCCCGTCATCTCTTACGGTACTATAAAAGAGCAACAAATGTACCTAGCTGGCAGCTCCAGCAAAACCATCAGTGTGTGATGATCTTAACGAACAATGGATTGCCACCATTGTGCCGTTTTCAGTGCCACAGTCCATGCGAAGCCGCATTGGTACGATCCCACTTTCTGAGACACATTGCAGATAGTTTTGAGCAATGACCCTAGGATCATTGTTGGTTGGTCAACACACCAACCACAGTACTTTGCGGGAGTAGCCATCTATACAGCCACTAATTGCCAAACCATATGGTTTTAACTTGTCATAACCATCGACATGCCAGACATGGTTTGGTCCATTGGAGCTGTACACTCTTCTTACAAATCTCCATCTCCTGAAGGATCAAGCTCTCTCATCAAAGCCATGACATCATCCCTTCTAACAGTGAGAGAGTACTTCTGGCACAATGTCTGCCACATCCAACGGTAGCCATAATGCTGGCCTGGTCCCTTCAGCTCTTCGTGGATGGCAGCACGTACAGTAGCAAGAGGAGAGTCATTTTTTTACCTGTACAGTGATAAACTTTTCAATTTAATTTTTAGAGAGTGAATGCTCATGTTAACACTGTGACTAGTCACGAGGAAATCCAAAACTTCATCATTGTTGTAGCCATCATGGAAATACTTTTTAATCAGATCCTCTTCAGTGGGGATGTCGAATGCAGACCCTGACAAACAAACAAACTACATTTCAGTGGAGGAATCCATGTTTTGCCACATTAATATCTTCAAAAGGGTGGGTTATTGAACCCTCATTTTCTGGGAATAAACATTCAATCAAGACTACTTACGGTTTTCTTCAGCTTGTGCCAAGACCTGTACATCTTTGCCACATGAGCTACAGAACACTTTAACTATCCCAAGATCGTGGCCACAGAAAGGGCAAAACATGGCAGCCTGGAAAGACAGACAATGATAATTGATATGTCTTTCTTATTTATGGACATCTCCGTGTTACATTTCTTTTTACATACCGTGTCTGCTATCCTTTTCACCTCTCTTATCGTGCTCTTGCCCCTCGCTGATCAAAAGAGAGTCCAATATGAGGACACTGTAGAGGAGAGAACAAAAGTCAACGTCGAATTTAATTTTCATGAGTATTTGCACACCTGATTTGCACAAAATCTGTTATATACTTTATATATATTGACAATAAAAGTTATTTCACTGCACCTTTTTATCCATTTTATCTACGCTGCTTACCATACAGAAACACTAGTTAGCTAACGCTATTATCCCGAGTTACTAGGTTTAACGTGAGCTAATAAGAGTTAAACACAGGCTGTGGCACACTATCCTTAGCTAGGTACATTTGTTGCTCTTTTATAGTACCGTAAGAGATGACGGGCAATTATTTAAAAAGGAACTTAATGGAAAACGTACCGTTTCTGTAACCTTGAAAATGCCCCGTGGTCTTCTTCTTGTTCTTTTTCTTCTTATAATAACTTAAATTAGCTGAGCTAGTTCTTTTGCCGTAGTATTCTTCTTAATTTTCGCGGTAGTATTCACTACTTATTCTTCTTCTACTTCCTTAATGTTGGGATGAACCCATCATTGCGATCGGGCTCCCCCTATTTCCGTTTTCTCTCTTGCATGTGTTTTCAGTTAATGCAGCGTTTTCCTTTTGCATGTGTTTTCAGTTAATGCAGCGTTTTCCTTTTGCATGTGTTTTCAGTTAATGCAGCGTTTTCCTTTTGCATGTGTTTTCAGTTAATGCAGCGTTTTACTTTTGCATGTGTTTTGTTTAATGCCGCGTTTCTGTTTTGCATGTGTTTTGTTTAATGCCGCGTTTCTGTCTTGCATGTGTTTTTTTGGTTAATGCAGCGTTTTCCGTTTGCATGTGTTTTGTTCAATACCGCGTTTGTGTCTTGCATGTGTTGTGTCTTTTGCATGTGTTGTGACCGTGTCGGCCACCGTAGAAAACACAAAAGACCAACATGATAAAAGAAATCCGCAGCACAGTTACTGTCAGCGTGGAAATCTAAGACAGTCTATATTTTGACATAAACGAAGTAATGTTACGTAAATGTCAGTAATGCGATGGCGGAGCGTTTGCCAGAGGTATAAATAAGGAGGGAGTCAATCAGCTAACGTGCCTCAGCTGTGCGCAACAACCCACGAGTCACTAATTACATAAAGCAAAACAGCTGAGGCGCGGATCCCACAAAAAGAGTAGGAGAGAGAAAAGAAAAAGAGAGACAGGTCGTGCAAACAGAGGCAGGTCGAGAGAACAGAAGAGAGAAAGGCAGAAGAGAGGCAGGTCGCGCCGAGCGGACCTGACACTTATGTTGAAAGTCTGCTGCTCATAATCTTCTGTAAAACCATATCATGTTGTTCTTATATCTCAGTTTGTTTATCGGTTAAAGAAACCAAATACAATGTTAGTTAGTCTGGTTCAAAGGTGTTGGTAGATAGATTTTTAAATAGAGCCAGGCTAGTTGTTTCCCCCTGCTTCCAGTTTGTATGCTAAGCTAGACTAATTGCCTCTTGACTCGAGCTCCAAACTTAATGGACAGACAGAAATGTGGTATAGAGTTTCTCATTTAAATCTTGGTGAGAAGGCGTCTCCAGTTCCACCATCTCCAGCAAATGCCAAAGCTGGTAGAAACTGAGCCCTAACATTGTGTCACTTTAACTTTAAGCCTCAGTGTCAGACTGAAAAACGTTCACGTGTATCTGTGTATTCCAGCACTTCATTCAGGCGCACTTATATCAAAGGTAACACTGAAATCAGGTGTTTGTGTTCTACATCTATATTTATGTAATGTAAATCGCAGGAGGTATTAGTGTCTGTGGAAATTGGCGTGTTTTTCTGCACAGCATCCAGAGAAGGTGAAGATGGACGGTGGTGTAAAAATGGGCCACAAATCGAAACAAATGGCTACTTATAATGGTGTATTTCATCTGTGTGTTTATGTTCCTGACATAACGCAAACCACTGCAGTTCTGTTGTGAGTCATCACATAATTTGTTGTACCTACCTTCTTGCCACAGCTGGATGGCACTTTTGGAACATCTGTGTTCATGCTCAGCAGCATCACAACAAGATTAAACAGGAGACAATGTGATTGCAGCTCCAAAACATGTTTGGTGATTTCTTCATACTTAATAAAGTTCAGTCACTGTAAACTTAGACGTTCTTCTACACTCCCCCCTGACCCACAGTTGCATAATGCAGGTGCCAGGTTCTTATGAGCAGCCGTGTATTCACATGAACTTTGCTGCTCTCATTTACATCATCAGTGTTGGTAAATATGCTGTTAAATTAAAAAACTGCTGTACCACAGTCTTTTGCACATCTGATGGTAATGTGCGACAGGTTTAGTAAATATCCCCTAAGTCTGAAACGTATTTTAAAGTTAATAGGAAGTGATAGAGATCAAATGAAAAACCTTTAAGGTGTTCAGGGAGCCAGGCCAGGCAGTGATTTTCCTTCTCTCCCCCAGGTATTTCAACCCAGCCAGCATGGCTGATTGAGATTTGACTCCAGTGATGTGGAGATCCTGTCAGAGACGTAGTGGCGGGAAGCACAAGACGCCTTATCGCCCAGTCTAACTCGCCCCCACACAAGGGGCGTGAGTCACTTTAGGAGTAATCTTTAGCTTTCCTGCTCCTGGAGTGCTTCTTCTGCCTGGAGAAAATATCAGCTATATTGTAAGGATCCTTTTCTGTTTGTAGTATCTTCTTATGCATGACAGGCATTGCCAAGCCCCGCTGAGCTCACAGTGGTTGGTAGGGAAGAAACGAATCTTTATCTGAGGTGGAAAGTGAAGATGCTTTGAAGCAGCATAGAGCTTGTGATCAAATCCTACGTTTTGGTTGTTTCACTGCAGTGTGCTTGAATCAAAGTTAGAGTTATATGACATTTTGTAAATGAACAATTTTAGTGTTGACTGTGGCAACTGCTGTCCAGGGTGTACCTCGCCTCTCGCCCAGTGTGAGCTGGGACTGGCTCCAGCCTCCCCAGGGCCCTCCTTAGGATATACGGTATAGGTAATGGATGGATGGTGTAACACGCAAATTAGATTCATTATACACAGTGTTTCCTGAGGACAAAACCCTTTGGTGCACAGGAACTGATACAAAGTGCTGCTGTGGTATAAAGCATAACAACTGAACAGAACATAATATTAAGTCACTATGGTTGAATACAGGGGGCACAGACATCATGCTTCTGGTGCCTAAGCACATTTATTTCCCAGCCACATGTGTATTGATGTGATATTTATTTATTTTTTGTAACAGATTCTGTATTCATATGACACCACCTTTCAGGCTCAGTTTGTTTTCCATGGTGTCCTCAAATTTTACAGTTTGAATTTGACCAGATGTATTTGTGCATTTAAAATTTTTGACTTGACCTGAACTTTTAGATGTGAATACAGCAACTTAGATAAAAATTCTGAGTATTAGGCAATCCTCAGAGACTTGTGTCCATTTGAATGTTGGATGGACATTTACCAGTGCTGACTTTGACCCCAGTGCCACTGAACAAAGCATTAAGAGACAC
Source organism: Monopterus albus (assembly GCF_001952655.1). Classification (NCBI taxonomy): domain Eukaryota; kingdom Metazoa; phylum Chordata; class Actinopteri; order Synbranchiformes; family Synbranchidae; genus Monopterus; species Monopterus albus. The sequence goes on along the minus strand of NW_018128197.1, from coordinate 332,880 downwards.
TTAGACATTCCTAGTCACAAAGCTTAAAGTAAGCGAAATTGATCGGCTTTCTCAGTCTTGAATCCAAATGTTCATTTTATGCAGCAGAGCTGGTCTGTTTTAACATTTCATAACCTGTGTTATACCTTTAAATAGATTCCAGTCACTTCAGCTGCTTTGTAAGACTCAATTCATAGCTCAACGACCAGAGCCTCTGCTGTTCATTAAACTTAAAATTATTCCCTTAAAAAGTTTGCAGAGAGCTGAACCAACTCACCAGGGTTACAACTTGCTTGAGTATTTGAAATTCACCATCCTGCTATTTTAATTAAGGGCACAGAGACATCTTATCTTTGCATTTAACATGAAAGAACATAGTTTCTGCACTATAGGAAAAGTGTGTGTGTGTGTGTGTGTGTGTGTGTATACCCATGTGTGAGATACTGTATGTGCTTGTATGATAAAAATATAACAATTGACTACACATCCTTTTATCTTCTACTTGCTGCTCGAACCCTGTGGCTGTTTGTGGTGAATGTTTCCTCACTATCTGATGCTGAGGGGGTTTGTGCTATATGAAGAGTCTCATTGCCAAGATCTTACATATCCACTTTGAAAAATAATACGATATGCACGCTGTAAATTGCTTAAGTGTGGAAGTCATTTACAGTTGCAGCTGCATGTAATCTTGTTATGTTAGGATCACGATTTAATAATCTTGTCATCTCGAGATTAATTTTTTGAAGATAAAATTATAATAAAAAGATAATTTGCCTAGTTACTAGTTATATTGTTATTGCAATAGCTTAATAAATTACACATTATTTTAAAAGTGCATGATAATGAATCTGTTTTCATGAGAGAAGGAAAACTATGCCCTAAAAGATACCCATGCACTAAACAAGGATAAGCTGTGGTAATTTCATTATAGTAAATCTGTGGAACGTGTGAAGAGTAGCTGACGTCTGGGTGGTGTTAAATGAGGAGGGTAATTTGCCTGCTTGTGTTAGACCTTGATTGAAGTACACTCAGACGCTCTAATCAATCATGGGCGAATAATGGATTAGATTTTTAGCTCAAATCAGGTGCTACACTAGACAAGAAAACGCTGATTGGCGATGGCATTGTTCATATAACGTTCAGTATTTATTTATTTAATTATCCCACTTCAGCGCCTTTACTTGAGGCAATGAGATAATTATTCTGTTAATTTGATATTGTCATAACGGTATACAATATTACTCAAGTTTACTCAAGTAAATAACATTTTGTTTACTTAACAAGGTAATCTGTCATTATGAGAAAATGATTTTATTGCTGTGATAAGACAATTATTTCATTATCTCAATGTAATAGGATTAAAAAATAATTGCAAAAAGGCTCTTGGCTTTTATACTAATCTATTCAAACTTATTTACAAAACTGTCACATCATATTCTATCAGTACAGTATGTTGTAGCAGCACAGAAATGCCTCTTTTTGATCCACACTATTATTATTATTATTATTACTGTTATTATATACATACACACAGGACAACTTTTTTTCTTAGTTGCATGTTCACGTTTGCTAATTAGCATGTAACACAAAGTACAGCTGAGACTAATGGGAATGAAAAGTCAGGAGATCACATGACTGCAATCCATCCTGCAGGGAACATGAATGCCCGGGTGAAAACCACAAAGAGTTAACCTCCTACTGGCATGAGAGGGAAAACTCAGGAATCATCACACCCTATAGGATCCGCCCTCTGGAGCTCATGAGTGTTTGTGCAGCGTTCTGAGCTAGTCTACCTCACTGCTTTTGAGACAGACGCATCTTACTATGGTGTTAGCATAACAGCACTGAGCTGAGCACTCAATCCCTGTTGTTTAGGAAACAGTATTTTTATTGTAGTGTCTCTCTGGAGAACTTGAAAGCAACAACACAATTTTTAAGTGCAAAGAACGAATCAAGATTTCATTTAGTGGGGAAGCAATTATCTAAGGTGCTGCAGAGGTTTCAGATTTTAGGTGGGTTTGGATAAAACCTCTGTTGCAGTATTAAATGCACAGTCTGCCTATGTAACTAACATAGTAAATGTCTTTCTAGTTCTCGTGTTAAAGGGCTGAGTCATATTAACCCGTCGAGCTGAGGCTTGATAATATTTCCTGATAATTTCCTCTTCAGTTACAACCACATGACCTTTCAGGGAGGAAGATGAGATGTCTCCACCACAGATTGCAACAGGAACTCTGACACACAGTCACAGTCACATGCATGTAGTAGATCCGGCACATACACAGGACACCTATGGCTCCTCATACCAGCCAGTCTTCTTATTTGGAGACATACTTTACGACTGCCAAGAAATAATAAGGCTGGCCCCCGAGTTAATTGTATTTTGAGATTCAGAATTCAGCAGCAGTTGGAGTCAGAATTAAGTTATTACCAAGCAGCCACAGTGGAGCTTCCTTATGAATGTTAAAAAGTAGGTTTGTATTTTGTGGGACACACATGTGATGCACACCACTGGCAAAGGTAGCAGTAGGGTAGGTGGACCGTTGATACTGTGGACGTAAATATTTGCTTAATCTTGGTCTGGCTTTAAAAAGAAGTGAATGTTTTTGTTGTAATTCAAGCCAATAAAGTTGAAATCTTGACTTGGAGGGAGATTTTAAAAACCTGTAGGTAGAACTGGCCATGCTAATCATATGTTTAGATTTTCCTGTATAGATTTCAAAAATACTGCCGGGGTGCAACACACCAGAGGGTTTTCGCACAGACAAGTGCTTAAAACACCAAAAGTCAAAGCTTTGGGGAAGTGTTAAAGGGCTGAGTTTTATCAGTAACAATACACATTTGTTTATATGAAAATATCAGAAAAAAGGTAAATCCATGGAGTGTAAATATGAAAGAAAAAGAATGTGTTGAATATAAAGAAGGCAGGTTGCCAAGAGTTTATAATGAACTACAAAGGCTCTGATGCAGGTGGTGCACACAGGATGTCAGAATTAAAGAGAAGTCAGAGCAGCATCAACATGGTTCATAAACTGTTCGGTAATCAGGCCCCAGAATCAGGGGCCACCTGCTGTCCCTGCTTTGTCAACACGTGACCAAGGAGATAATTGCAAAGCAAACTGGTAAATGCTTATTTACCATTATCTGGAATTTACACTGGGACAACAGTGAATCGCCTCTGCCAATTCCACAGGCATCAAGCCAAGGAAATGTCACAGTGCCAGCAAAAGGCACAACTAATTGAGAGGATTTTCAAACAAAAAAAGACTTTTTCCAGAGAGGTTATGAGCAATGAGAGGCTTGGCAGAACTAAATACTATCAACAGGCCTGTCGCTGCTCCTGTCTCAGCCCTGTTTGTTTTGGCCACTTAATGATAACGAGTGATGCTACAGTAGATTCAAGCTTCACACATTCATGAGGTGCCAAACAGTTTGTCATAGGAAACTTCTCACCATCAGTCTTTGTTTAATGATGCTTCGTGTTGTTGAAATCTTTTTAGCCATCCACCCATTCATTATCTATGCCGCTCATTCTGAAGAGGGTCGTACTAGATATAATACACAGACCGTTAAAAGAGCGACTGGACTCAGTAATAGGCAGGACTCAAACTCAGGTCAAAGAAAGATATTGGACAGCGTATGAGAGGAAAGGAGGTGGCGAGGATCAGACGCGGAGCTGCCGGCATGGGTCTCGGGCGTTTGGGGCCACTGAAATGACTGGACCACTGGAGGAGCCGCCCGGGGGTCGGAGGAGAGGTTTTTTTGGCACTGTGTATAGAGCAGAGAAGGAGATTAGGAGAGGGGACAACAGGCGGATGAGGGTGTGATGAAGTAGAGCACAACACAGGTGACCTGCGAAAAGGGGACTGCTGGCTCCGGGCTGGAGAGCGGGCTTGGAACCCAGCGCCGAGGTATGCAGACAGGAACAAGCGCCCACGCTTCACTGACCCAGGCACTTGATATGGACCCCTACCAACGATAGTCGATCGGCAGCAAGGCCCACGGAGATATAGGCGGCACCAGGCCACAGTCCAAAAAACAAAACACTCCTCCGTAATCAGTTTAGAAAACAAAAACATAAGACACTCCTCCGTCATCAGTTCAAAATAACAGAAGATACTCCTTGGTAATGAGTTCAGAATAAACATAAGAGCTCCCCAATAGTCAGTTCCAAAAATAACAGAAGATATTCCTCGGTAATGAGTTCAGAAAAAAACCGTAAACAAGGCAGAGAAACACACTCAAGTCAACACAGTGGATAACATCAATATACCAGGGTAGGACGATCTTAGTAGACAACAGGATCCAGGACGTGAAACACGCGAAGTAGCCGGCAGAAGACTGAGAGATCAACTGGCGACGACGATATACCAGCGCTGTGTTTAAGTATGGTTCAGCTAATTGAGCGCAGGTGTGCCTCGTCTCCGGGAGCGTACTCCTACGTGAGGAGGACGGCCTGATCCGTGGACGTAACATAAGGTTTCAAACTAAGAAGCTACACATTCCTTCACATCACTGACTCCAGTCTGTGGTCAAATGGTGGAGAAGCCAGCAGCTTTCCTAGTCCATCTCTCTGTTTTGTTGGGCATCTGCAACATTACAGTCCAGCTTTGTCGCCCCCTTTTTTTTTTTGCTGCATCTCCTTTTTTGCTACTGTGCTAAAATGTAAGTGCATTCAGAACCAGCAGAAACCAAAGTCCAGTTCCTTGTATGTGAAACATACTTGGCTAATGAAACCGATTCCTTTTCGGACAAAGTCCCAGTATTTTTTTAAGCAAATCATTCTTTACAGTCTCTCAGTGGTAATCATTATGTGTGATTCTGTGGCCATTGTTGTTCAAGCCTAATTAGCCAGGTCTTGAGTCACGACTGGCTTCACCCTGGTTCTGGTCCAGGGTTGGCTCGAGTCTGGTGGCAGTGTGGAGTCTGGTTGTCAGCCAGACAAATCACAGCTAAGCCAACAAAGGCAGGGAATAGAATTAAGATAGACTTATTCATGCTCACAAATGTGTAAGACATTTTTATTTGCTCATTCAGTGGGTACAGGGCAATGAATTCTTTTTTTTACTGTTCTGCTCTACATCCATAAAGAGGTAACAGGGTTATCAACCAGCACCAAACCACAGCAGTGTTACTAATAGTCCATTTGAACTGAGATGCACGTCATCTTCATCAAAACTTTATTTTGAACATTTGCTGGGATCAGGTGACTGATGTGTCTGATTAAAATGTGACTTAATTGTTGTTACTACAACTGAAAATTAGTCAATTAACCAATTTGTCAATCAACAGAAAATTAATCTGCAACATTGTTCAGGTAAATATAAAGCAAACGTCCGACATTCTTTGGTTGCAGTTTCTTAGGTGTTTACTGCTTTTCTGTTTCCAGTTTTGACCTGTTAATTGGGCAAAACAACATCTTGGGCTCTGTGACCTTGTGGGCACAATTTTTGGACATTTATAGTGCAAACAATTAAATGAAAGTGACAGGTGAATTGTAATAGGAGTATTGCAGAGGGAAGAAGATGCCAGAGATGTTTCACTATTGTTGTTGTTTCTACATGTCACTGTTAAAAACGATAAGTCATAGCTCATTTAATGTCCCTTTAATGCCAGAATAAATTACACCGCTGATTGTCTCTTTGGGTCTGCAGAGTAGTAACTAGCACAAATTACAGCAACAAACATCTTTTGTCAAATGTGCTTTTGCTTCCTGCCCAGGCCTCACTCTCAGCCGCCCCTCTGTGAAAAGTGATGAGTGCCTGGGACTAAAATATTTGTATACATGCAGTTATTATCTATGAGAAGAATAGGAACCCTTCTAGTCTGCTGTATCTGTATTTAGACCTCAAGTCTTGCAGTTATCCATGTAGATTAGAATTAGCCAAACAAGCAGGAGATCATCTTTCTTCAAAAAGCTGCTAAGGCACGATGGAGGTGGACAATATTTCTGCCCAGTGGACTCATTTAAAAGGTGTTGGATGACTGCTGACCAGTGTCACAGGCCCAGTTGAAGTAACCTGTGTGTGGACCAGAGGGTGCAGAGACTTCAAATGTAATATGAGAGACAACACCTAGGCTTGTGTGATATGGTGATCTATGAGTGTTGCATATATATAAATACATGGGCAGTATTTCTGTGCAGATTGTGTGACCATACCTAGGTGGTTGAGGAGTTCGTGTGGAACACCTTGTGCACCTTGCTTCTTCTGTCCTGATGGGTCTGCTAGCTTCTTTATGCCTCTAGAACTACAGGATCCGCAGGTTGTACCGGACAGTGATCTTTTAACCGAAACCTTCACTTTAGTTGACATTTTTTCCCTGTCACTTTTTTGATCGTGGAACAAATGTACCCCTCTTGCATCCGCACAACCTCTTTACTTCTTTGTCAGTGTGTGCATTGTCTTTCTATGAGTGGAGCTGTTGCTTTTGGCTGAATTCAGCTGATGTCATAGTTTGAAAAGCCTGGATTCAAGAATATAAACCATTTAACTCAGCTGATGTCATAGTTTGAAAAGCCTGAATTCAAGAATATAAACCATTTAACGTGCAACAGCCTGAACAACCGTGTCAGTTTCACACAAGCATTTTACTGCATTATTCTCTCCCTGTTTCTCACAGGTCCTGTAACAACCTGTGCAGATTGATGTCCTAGGTCTTAATGGTAATTTTGATCAAATAAATTAAAAACTAATCAGCATGGACAGCATTTGGCAGTACAGCCATCTGCCTCTGTTATTGCAGATTTGTCGTTTCTCACGTGCCCAGTGCTCTTGTTCATCACTTGACCCAAATACGCGCCTGCTCAGCTGCCCCATTAGCATTTATTCTCTTTACAAGTATGTGGACTGTTTGCACTGTTTGAGCTATTCCAGTTCTCCTGTATCAAATTTTTTTTGTTGCCTACATATTGCTGACTCTTTAGGTTTCTTCGATTTGTATCCATAAGCGTATCAATGGCAAATCTAGTACCCACTTATGTTTTTACTGTCCTACTCAGCATGTTGGCTTTAAAGCTACTAATGGCTTTTTAGCCTAGAGGGTCCAGTAAGACTTAAAACAAACAACATAAACTGCTTCTAAATGCTCTTTGCCCCCATTAAAAGCCATGTTATAGCATGTTATGTTTTCTATTTTCAATAAAATAAATAAATCATAAATAAAACCCATTAAGTAATATTAGTCCAAATATTTGATTATTCCTTTCAATAAATGATGGATTATTTGATTGTCAGAATAGTTGTTAGTTGCAGCCCCCGAGGGACCCTACTTAGGAATAAATGGTATAGATAATGGATGGATGGATTCCTTTGTGTTGCCTTTCCATGTGTTCAACACCAATTAAGATGACAAGTATGAGGTTTGTGTTGAACCTATGCTTTGACATAGCCTACTGTACCTTCTTGACTATGATTTTACTGCACTGCAACCTCAGCTGCTGTGACAGTGTAGAATATCATGTACCATAGTCTGAAACCTGTGTGGAGTAGATAAACTGTGCTTATTAATAATTTGTGTTATTACTTTGTCTGAAAGGAAGTGGGCGCTTTGTCATCCCAAGTCACTGTCAAGATAGATTTGTGACATTGAACCTACTGTTTATTGTGTGTTTGAAGTCAGACCTCGGTATACATTATATTTAAGAATTTATATTGTTTGTTCCTTTGAATTCCACTGGCATGAAAAGCAGTTAACAACAGAGCAATCCATCAGAAAAACTCTAAAGCTGCTCAGAAACACTCCAATTCCTTCATGCCCTCAGAGAATAGAGAGGCGATCTAAAGCTACAGTAATTATAATGAACAGCATGCAACAATGGCATTAGAGTATTTAGTTTTTTTATATCAGGGAGCTACAGCGTGTCATTAATCCCATAGCAACTGATGCAGTGTCAGTGTGAGGCTCAGCACGTCCCCAATTGGTCTCTGAACCAATCGCCACTCAGTGGTTCAGCTCAAGTGAATCACCTGTGCACCCCCTCCCCACAGCTTGGCTCTGGTCCTGCCCGTCTGACTCACCTGAGTCCTGGCCTAGTCCACATTTTTGGGTCCTATACCAGCATGCATCATAAGACCAAGATACAGTGGCGACTGCAGCTCTAGTCCTGTTTGCACCATGTCCACATTTTTAAAAGTGATTTTGCTGAAGTTTAATGCCACTGCATCTGGTGGTCATTGTAGTACCAACATATTGTATAACACATATAAAAATGTTTCAAATGTATGGATTGAAGTGCTAACAAAGATATCACACGTGGCTCATATCATTTCTACTCCCTAACATGAGCCCTGCAGCATTTAGTAAGTAACAGCAGCCACGCACTCACCTTCACCTGCTGTCAGTAGTATCTATAACATCATCAGGACATGTGCAGGGTGTTTTCTACTTATCATGGCTCATCAGCTGTATTCATGTGTTATTTTGTGGCCTAATTATTGTGTGTGGGTTTAAGTGTCAGATCAGTGATTCTCAAGGACCATCTGGAGCGCACCTCCTAAGAACAACGCTGGTCATTGTGTGCAAAGTTGGTATTGGAGTGTGTTGATGAGAGAGAGGCTGCAGAAGTGAATGAGCTAAGGAGGTGCTGCTCAAAGTCAGTGTGTGCACCGCACTCACTCCAAGCTGTGCAGGGCTCATGTTATAACAGGGAAATACAGTATGATATGACAACATAGCCTACAGTTTGTCTTTATAACGTGAAAATACAGTATGTTGAAAAAGTGTGGAAAAATACTGTATTAATGTGAAAGTATCGTATAACGAGATGCTTAAATTCACAGTGCTGTAGGTGGTTTATGTGCATTCATTCTGCAGACACTGCTACCAAGATGAATTAATTAAATTTTATATCAGCTGATTACACCATCTAGTTTGAACAAAATGTATTATTAGACTATGATTTACCTTCTAGGCCTTAGACTAGTATCTCCTTATGATCTAGAACTTATGTTAGTGGGGAAACCACAGCTTTTAATGCTTGCATCCCTCTGTTTGTAAGAATTAAAATGCATATTGACACACAAAGTAATTAATCTTGCTTTTTAAGTGGTGCTTGAAGCGAGTTAAAAGACATTTTCCATCATTAACATTCCTAAAATCAAATATTATTAAACAAAAACCTACTTAACTTTGCCAGAGAACACCAGTGGGCACCCAGATTAGATTTTCCTCAAGATAATAGTGCGTACATTCTGTCAAACATTCCAGCAAATGGCGGTTACAGGCCATTTGAGCAGTGAGGAACAAAATGCCTCACTGCCCAAAATGCATTTCAATGAGAAACCCCACGTAAAAGTGATTTGCTTTCAGATGATTTTTCTTACAGGCCATCTTCTGTGAGTGTCCTCTCTCATTCAATTGTTCTGGCTTAAGAGCTCCATTACAGTGATTTAGCCTGCATAGAACAAGCATGCACACACACACATGCGCATATGTACTCATGCCTCAGGGCAAGGGACCCATCAATTAAAGTGGGTTCACTCAAGTCATCACCACCGTCCTCTTTTCTTTTTTTGTCCATCAGTGCACAGAACTGGCACACTTTGGACTCAACCCCTCTGAGCGCTTCAGATCTGGAGCACTTACATAAGACTCTATTTCATAAGAACATAAGCAAAAATAAATCCCAGATTCCAGTAGGGTATTGGGAGTGGACCTTGAGGGAAAGTATGAAAGTGACTGGGATATTTTGTGGAGCAAGGATTGGCAGAATGAAGCTGAGGCCATCAGATTGCGTTTGTCTGCAGGATTTTGTTTTGCTTTGTAGCTCAGCTGTTAGCTGTCCTGGAGACGAGGGATGCTCTGCTCATCAGGGAGCTACATTTCAAATGTCAGATGTCATCCCAGAAAGATGCTGGGCACAACACACATACATTTACAAACACGCTCCACCCTCCAACAGCCGTCTTTGATTTCAAAGCTTACGTACGGCTGTGATGTGCACCTAGAGGTTACCACTAAATTTGGTACATATAGGTTTAATAGACACATTGAGGCTGAAACCCACCAGTGGGAGAATATCAGCCCCTAGGTGAAAATGATGGTGTACACACGAGTTCACACACTCTTGTATACATTTTTGCTCATCAGACTTTGAGAAATCACAAAGTTGTCGAGAGTTAATGTTAACTGATCAAAGTGGCTGGGCCAACGATCAGCATCTCAGTTTTATCTGAACTGAGGAGCAGGAAATGTTCTGACATCCAATGTTTCACAGCAGACAAACAAGTCTCTAATATAGGCACATACAGACCTGTACAGATATCAAACTGATGTCAACACAAACAACACAGATGAATCAGTTTCTGTCCCATTTGAGCTCAGACTGATCATTAAAGTGGATCTCTTGCCTCAGCTGAAACATCTGCTGCTGTATGTCGCCGTATGGGATGGCATTTATTTTTTAAACTGTGCATAATGATGATGCATGTGCTAGTGGTGCAGGGTTTTTATTATTCCTGCTCAGCTGTTTTGTATGCGTAGGCCGAAAAAATACTGTAGATGTGTCATGATCTAGTAGTTTTGCATTTGCACAGGAAAATAAATCCTTATCCCACCAGGAAATGTGATTACAGTCGAGCCTATAATGTAAATTTTACTTAGTTTTACACTCAAGGAAACAACAATGTTGCTCACTTAAAAAAAAACAAATTAAGTTCCCAATAAACATTTTATGCCACATTTGAAGAAAATGAATCAAAATTAAAGGAATAAAAATCAAGCTGAGTTGAGAGGTCAGTGTCCAGCTCTAAAAGAAAGTTGTTTCGAATCCTTTGTGCACTACCATTTGAATACTGTACATAAAAAAATGTCCTGAGTCATTCCTGAAGATTGATATCAGGGCCAAGACAGGCACATTTTAAAGGACTGGGATCAGCTAAAATCAACCTGATCCTTTCTTGTAATGAACTCTGCTGTGTTCTGTCCACCTCAGCTTGCTAGCGTTGCAGCGATGCTCTCCTTAATGAGAGCCGGTCAAGCTGCTGCCAGTTAATGTTAATTATGTGAGTAACTTGAAGACAGGCCAAAATCAAACTGAGAACTTTTTGGCCGCACTGCTGAAACAAGTGGTTTTGTGAGTTAATCCACTGATGGACTCTGGGGTCAGGGCAGCAGCCATATTGATTTTGCTGTTTATAAAGCCAGTGGCAAACAGAGCAGGCTCTGCATGCCAACAGAAGTGACTTGATAAAGGCACAGCCTGAAGGTAGTTCTCTTTTTCCCATCTCTGCCTGCCTCTCTGTTTACACGAGTGCATTTTACTGCCTCTGTGTTCTTATCATCACTGTCACTCTTCTGTCTATCTGTCTTTATCTCTCATCCACATGCTCGATTTTACAGATGAGTAATTTAAAATAAGGCAAACAAGAATTATGACAATCTGATGAGCACATCTGTCATGAAATTGAGCTCCGTGAGACAGGGTTTGTTGTGGAAATTCTCTGGCGTCCAGTTGTAGATTTCCCAGACAAGCTGATAAGTAATGCATTTAAATGGACTGCATTCTGCCCAACAGGGATTATTTATTCACAGCTAAAGCTCATTAAAGTTTTGTTAGAAAAACTCCCTCTGAGTCTTTTTATGGCAGGTGTGTTTCATTTTTATCTCATTTATGCAAATTCCTGAGGTTTATAGGCAGTGGATGAATTACTGCATGGCATGGCTTTGAGAAAAAGTTGGATTTGCACAGATATAACATTCTTGCTGCAAAAAACAATAAGATGCACCAACTACAGAGGTAAACGTTGAAATTTTGAATCAAAAACTTAAATTTAGTAATGCATCTAGAGTTCTATCAATTGGTCAGTTAATCAGCAAACATTTTAATAATCAAATTCTCATTTGTCTAAATAATTTTACAATTAAATTCTGGTTCTCAAATGTGACAATTTACTGCTCTTTATGCCTCTAAACCGAAGGCAGCCGTGGCCGGAGACATAACATTTTCCGGCTGTCCATCCCTCCGTCTGTCCATTTGTCCCACTCTCGTGAACAGAAGATCTATGAATGTGGCACAAGTTTAACTGATTAGATTTTGGTAATCAGAGGTCGAAGATCAAGGTCACTGTAATCTCATGTCTTTCCCGTTCTTGTGAACACCATCTCTCAGGAACACCTTGAGGTCATTTCTTCAAATTTGGCACAAACAGTCCACTTTGATTCAAGGACGATGTGACAAAGCTCTCGATCAGTCCTCTGTAAAAATAGTCTCTACGTGAAGTCGGCGTGTTGCTCATTGGAAATTGTCACTATGTATATTGTAAGTCTGGACAGACATGCATGTAAACAGCACCTTGACTATTTGGCAGAGGCGAGAGAGGAGTTGGGCCAGCTGGAAATGTCATTAGGTGCTAATGGTAGCATACTAGCTCCTCCCGTCAGATTTACTGTTGGCACATTTTGTTGCCTTTTTATGTTTTAAAATGTAGTTTGAGGTTTGGTTGCCGCTGCCATATTTTAAGATACTGCTGCACATTATAAACATCACTAATGCCGTGTGAATGTCAGGCGGTGGTAGATAGTGGTCCCAGCATTTCCTTAGCTTGTAAATGTCTTCAGGAAGAGGTGTCACTGGAGGCAGAGGGAGCAAGTTATTTAGAAAGATCAACAGTAGCAACTTGATACAGTTTGTGTTTGTTCATTGATGTTGCCAGATCTCTTGTTTTGGTTTTCCAGTATATAACGGTAAATTTTTACTTTATTGTTTTGTAGTATTTCTACTTTGTTACATTTGAGCAAAAGGCCCAGAGATAACAGTTAGTTGTCCTGAACTCAGTTGACTGAACCCCTCTTGTGTATCTCATTAACCAAGCAGCA
>NW_018128197.1:312854-320066 GCF_001952655.1 Monopterus albus | reverse complement strand
ACAAAAATCCCTAACCCTAACCCTTTTATTGTAAATGCCACTTTGGCATCTATAAAAAATCCAGGAAATATGAAATATTGTTAATGAAACTATTCATGCAGTCATTAGTTTTTGTCTTTATGCTCCGAGCCGTCCACTGTGATACAGTACACTATGGTATTACTGACCCTGTGTCACAGCAGGTGCTCTCGGGGCAGCAGAAAGTCTCGCTCTGCAAATGAACTTCAGACATGTGGCATCAACTACCAGCTTTTCTTAAATGCCAACTGTATTTACAGATAAAGGACTCAGTCATTAGGGACTGATGGGCAGCGCTGCAGGTTGAGTGGAGCAACAGTTGCATTAGCTGGATTTTTTCCATCTGTTAAGCGGGCTAGTTTTCAGCAGAGCACTTACAAAGTAGCTTGAATACAAAAGTAAAGAGGCAACAAAAAATGTTATCCCTTATACTAATTAATTTGGTTGTTATAGATTCTTATTCATGGCCTTCAAGTGATCCTCTAACAAAGTATAAATTAATGTAGTCAAGAGGAACAGAAATGCTGCAAGATAAGTAGTTGCAGTTTTGGGTTAGTAAGTAAATTATAAAGTCATTACAGGCTCATTAAAAAGGAGCTGTTCAAACTAGGAAGTCTGATGTTTACCCCACAGACACAAATAATGATTGTGCTATAAGTCTCTGTGTTCTCAGCCTCACAACATGACCGTCGTCCTCACAGATGATGGCTCATGAGATGACCCCCAGCTTGTCTTTAGGGGCTCTGTGTAACATTCTACCGCCTGGCGCGGCAGTCACCACAGATGACTGTTATTCTATATCCTTGGAACCCAAGAAAAGCCAACCAACTCTGCGGTTTATTTACCCAGATGTAGACTTGTGATTTAATATGACAGGATGGGAGTGTCCTCTTACCCTTGCCCTGTGCAGGTGGATCTCTCCTTCACACCGCCCCCCCACTGCACCTGGCTTGCTTAGCTGTTCTGAGTCACAAGATGAAAAATATTTTAGTCTGCATGTCTGTCCTGTAGTTTTAGGAGCCAGGGGTGAACTTGCAAATGGTTATTATTCTTGTTTTCTGTTGTTTCACATTGAAAAGGTCAAATCTGACTGATATTACATTTTTCACTCATGGGTGTATTTTTCATAATTAGTTTTTTATGGAAAATGCATCGTGTAACTGATTCATTGCACTTTTTTTTTAGGTTATAAAGAATGAAAACAACTCTTGTCCACTCAGAGCTTGAAGTGCAGAAGCAGCTCAAAATCTGAACTTTAACCCAGAACAAAATTTTCCAGATAGTTATTAAACAAGATCCTGCTTGAGGTGTTGTCTGTGTGTTTTTCTGTCCTTTTTTGTAAGCTGCTGGATGCTTAAATTTCTTACCTCAGGATTGATTATTTTTATACACAACATGCACACTGAATGTTTAATAATTTGGCTTACTACTGTTTTTGCCAAAAGATTGTAATACAGTTGAAATGAGTCATGTTTGTGATACGGGTAACCAAATACAAATATCAAGATTTTACATGACTGATTTTGGCTGTTTGAAACTTCATGTGCTGATGAAACTTGTACAAACATTATTTTCTTAATATGTTGTCATGTTGTTGTCCAGCTTTCGACTGCTCCTTGTTGTGTGGGGGTCGCCACAGCAGAACATCGTGTTCTGCACATGGTTTGGCACCGTTTTTATAGTCAGTGCCCTTTCTGACACAGCCCTATGGGACAATTTAGAACCGCCGGTTAACCTAACCTGCTCGTCTTTAGACTGTGGGAGGAAGCCGGAGTACAGTGCCTTGCGAAAGTATTCGGCCCCCTTGAACTTTGTGACCTTTTGCCACATTTCAGGCTTCAAACATAAAGATATAAAACTGTCATTTTTTGTGAAGAATCAACAACAAGTGGGACACAATCATGAAGTGGAACGAAATTTATTGGATATTTCAAACTTTTTTAACAAATAAAAAACTGAAAAATTGGGCGTGCAAAATTATTCAGCCCCTTTACTTTCAGTGCAGCAAACTCTCTCCAGAAGTTCAGTGAGGATCTCTGAATGATCCAATGTTGACCTAAATGACTAATGATGATAAATAGAATCCACCTGTGTGGAATCAAGTCTCCATATAAATGCACCTGCACTGTGATAGTCTCAGAGGTCCGTTTAAAGCACAGAGAGCATCATGAAGAACAAGGAACACACCAGGCAGGTCCGAGATACTGTTGTGGAGAAGTTTAAAGCCGGATTTGGATACAAAAAGATTTCCCAAGCTTTAAACATCCCAAGGAGCACTGTGCAAGCGATAATATTGAAATGGAAAATGGAAGGAGTATCAGACCACTGCAAATCTACCAAGACCTGGCCGTCCCTCTAAACTTTCAGCTCACACAAGGAGAAGACTGATCAGAGATGCAGCCAAGAGGCCCATGATCACTCTGGATGAACTGCAGAGATCTACAGCTGAGGTGGGAGACTCTGTCCATAGGACAACAATCAGTCGTATACTGCACAAATCTGGCCTTTATGGAAGAGTGGCAAGAAGAAAGCCATTTCTTAAAGATATCCATAAAAAGTGTCATTTAAAGTTTGCCACAAGCCACCTGGGAGACACACCAAACATGTGGAAGAAGGTGCTCTGGTCAGATGAAACCAAAATCGAACTTTTTGGCAACAATGCAAAACGTTATGTTTGGCGTAAAAGCAACACAGCTCATCACCCTGAACACACCATCCCCACTGTCAAACATGGTGGTGGCAGCATCATGGTTTGGGCCTGCTTTTCTTCAGCAGGGACAGGGAAGATGGTTAAAATTGATGGGAAGATGGATGGAGCCAAATACAGGACCATTCTGGAAGGAAACCTGATGGAGTCTGCAAAAGACCTGAGACTGGGACGGAGATTTGTCTTCCAACAAGACAATGATCCAAAACATAAAGCAAAATCTACAATGGAATGGTTCACAAATAAACATATCCAGGTCAACATTGGATCATTCAGAGATCCTCACTGAACTTCTGGAGAGAGTTTGCTGCACTGAAAGTAAAGGGGCTGAATAATTTTTCACGCCCAATTTTTCAGTTTTTTATTTGTTAAAAAAGTTTGACATATCCAATAAATTTCGTTCCACTTCATGATTGTGTCCCACTTGTTGTTGATTCTTCACAACAAATTACAGTTTTATATCTTTATGTTTGAAGCCTGAAATGTGGCAAAAGGTCGCAAAGTTCAAGGGGGCCGAATACTTTCGCAAGGCACTGTATGTGGAGGAAATCTACGCAGGCACAGGGAGAACATGCAAACTCAAACAGAAAGGCCCCCGGTCCAGGTTTGAACATAGAACTTTCTTTGCTGTGAGACAACAGTGCTATTTACTTAAAACATTGTCATAATTGGCAAAGTATGTTCTTTGTTAGACCTTACAAAATCTAAGTCTTGGTTGGTCTCTTAGCAAATGATTAAACCTACAGTAAACACAACACAGACTTTACTGGATTATTGAGGCTGATCAAGATATTTCCATCTGAGTAGGAAAAAATCTTTATGATATAATATGTATATGTGTTTTTGTAAAAAACTGTGGCCATATGCAATGAGTGGGATGATTGAAGATTAAAGTTGTCAGGACTCTGCAGGTTCTTCATACTCACTGGTTAAAATTTATGCAAAAGCCTATTGTATAGATATGGGATGATTTGTCATTTGGGCTCTGCAGTCAGGTTAATTATTGTTTACTTTCAGCCACATGCAGTATCATACACAGACATAATTTCCTACATTTGTGAATGAGATGAAATTTAATTCCAATTCTGACTGAGGTCCATATTTTCTCTGCAGTTATAAGGCTTGCTCCAATAAAATGCACTAAATTAGTTTCAGTTGTTTACAAAGTTGCTGCTGCTGGTCAGGACGTGTTTACTTAGGGCAAAAGAGATGCATACAAGGAGGAAATACTGTACCATGATAAAAGATGACTTGTCCAGAGATTTTTAATTGAAGTGTTTTATTAGCAAAAAGCTGCTCTGGTGCAAACAGTGCAGTCTTATCGCTCAAGTTCATCATGCTTGTGCTACCGACGTGCACACATGTGCTTGTTCAGCCCTCAACAAATATAATTCTTTTGATAAAAGTAAATCAAAATATTTTTTCAATGAACCGTTCTGTTTTTCTCATTGTGGTTTCTGCCTGTTTGTTATTTGCTGTTTAAATTGGGCAGTTTTCAAAACTTTATCATCCTGAACATGCATTGTACTCCACGTTTTTATGGTGACAATCAGCACAACAATGTCAAGTTAGGTTTGGTGTGAGGGTTTATTTATGTTTTATCTCTGCGCCTAGAAGGAGGAAGAAGAGCTAAGAGATACCGCGTGATGGGTAATTACACCGGGATACTGCTTTGCTGGTTTTATACATGTTTTTTCTTTTTAAAGCTGAGACACTTTCCTACGTGTCTACCCCTCTCTCTGTCTGACAGTACTGATAGGATTCATTAATATTCTGAAGGATCTGCTAATAGGAACAACAACATATCCCACAACATTTCCAGTCACTCTGATTCTCTGTAAAGCTAAGTCAGTAACAGCGACAGTAGTGCTGTTTTTTGTGTTTGGATGCTTCTCACACCAGTGGTATTAGTTCCCTGAGCTGCCGTTCAATGTGCAGCAGTTTGTAACCCTCTCCTATTTGTTAATCCTTCTGTTATTGGACTTCCTCCCCACACCTTGGCCCCCCAGTTTCATGTCAAACAATAGTCAGAGAGTCAGACCAGGTTTATTTACTGTCAGGTACTGGGGGTGGGTATCAAAATGCCACTTTTATGGAAGTCATTTCAAAACTGCAATAGCCTAAAAATAAAATATCTTATCAGGTTTGAGCAGCCGGAGGAAAAGCACCTAGACTTTGGTGTTTACATGTTAATAAGGGATGCTGAGTACAATACCTCGCCTGATGTCTTTAATGTTACATTTACTGATGACACTGTGACTGTTGGTCTAATTACCGAAGATGAAATTATGTATCATAGACGTGTTCATAACTTGGAAATTTGATTCCAGAAAAAGAGAAGGGCACCAACAAATAGCTGTTAATGGGGCAGCGCAAAGTGTGACGTCAGAGGGTTGTTTAGCTGAGAGACACCACGTCCTGTCCCATATTCACTTAATTTATCAATGTGTAAAATCTTAGTTAACACACCTTTAACCTTATCTAAGATTCCCCATTTTGAATTTGTTGTACCTTTTCTCCACAGAGAAGTATAAAACCAAAAGGAAAGCAAGGCAACACGCCAGCTTAGACAGATGTGAGCCTGCTGTGATCAGTGAATGTTAAGTAAAAGAAGCACAGATGCATTTGATTAATCATTCTGTGACAACAACACGAATCACAAATGTTCAGAAATCAGACATTGCCTACACATATTTTTTGGGTTTCACATTTCTAGTAGTTTCCAGGGCTCATTAGCTCAACTACCGTGTTCACAATTGCACCCTGAACTTATAACTAAACATACAGTATGCAGTAAAAAAAGTAGTGCCAAGAAATGTTATTACTGTCACGTCTCTACAAAACTTTTTGAAAAGTAAGGTTGTCTGTCCTGAATGCTGTGGTGAGCACTTATCTCCAGATAATACCAGTAGTTGATTTCTCTTGAAGTTATGTGGGTGTGCTTAGTGAAAGTGAAAATGAAAAAGAAATGAACATTTCTATGAAAAGACAATACTGCTCAGATTATGGAAGGAAGGGTGACGCCGAGCTTCACTGTTTTCTCTTTGTGAATAAAAATAACTTTCAAGTGATGCATCAATGGCAGAAGTAGCACAAAAAAACTGACTTGAACTCTCAGTGGTAAAGAGAAAGGAACATTACATTTCTGAATGAACGATTTGCCTTTTCCCTTTCTTGCCTAATAGATTTGTGACTTTAAAAATCCATAGGGATGAATCCATCTGCTGTAACAACTGCTATTACTATCAGCTTGAGTGCTGACAGAAAGTCATCAAGCCTGGAGAATAACTTTCATTCCCTCTGCTTCTTTTTTTAAAATTCAACTAATTTACTTTGAGTGGATGCACCTCATGCTCAGCTCTGGTTGTGTATCAGCTAACCAAGAAAATTGCAGTTACATAGGACTCTTCAGTTAAAAGGCTGTCGAGTTACAGTAAAAGTAGTCAGTCAGAAAATATTTAAGCTTTTGATGTTATATTGATGCCTGCGTGGGTTCTCTCCGGTTACTCAGGCTTCCTCCCACTGTCCAAAGACATGCAGCTTTGGTTGACTGGCGACTATAAATTGCCCGTAGGAGTGAGTGTGGTTGTCTGTTTCTAAGTGTCAGCCCTATAATAGACTGGCGGATGACCAGGGTGGACCCCTCCTCTCTCCAGGGCCAGCTGGGATTGGCTCCAGCCCCACCACCACCACCGTGACCCTCTTCAGGATAAGCAGTACAGATCATAGATGGATGGATGGATGGATGTTGTATTGGCTGCATTTACATGCACTCAAGTAACCAGGTTACAATCGGCTTTCTCATGTAAGCCAGTTTCTTAACTGTTAAGCAGGAAACCTGGTTTCTATAGTCGGGGTAGTGGATTTGGGAAACCTGATCACCTGCGTAAACAGATGATTATCAACATGGTGCTTGTTAGATGAATGTGTTTCATCTTCTATTTGCCATTATTAATTTCATGACTAATGGGGCAGGTAATGTTGTGATTTACAGGTGAAACATCACTAAAGAAAACAAAATAGGAGCTGGGTCGACCGGGTCCATCTTTGTTTATGGGAGGATGCAGTTGCATAATGACATCAGGCCTTCCAATTGTGGGCGTGCATGAACAATGTCTTTCTACTTTCAGTGGTTTAGTGGAGGGGGATCACATTATCCAGGAGTTCATTCATACCTGGGTTTTTGAGTAACCTGATTACCTCTGTACATTTAAACGTGTTATCTGATTTCTGCCTTAATCTGGTTTCCCTCAGTAACCGGTTACTTGAGTGCATGTAAACGTAGTCATTGATATGACGCCTTAGAATTATCAACAGTGCCAGTTATTATGAGTCTCTTTTACTTTATGTGCTGTACGTGATACCATGTAACGCTTCAAAACTAATTACTGTCACTAGCTGCAGGTTCTCTCCATGAAAGTGCCAAGGCTAAAAGATGAAATGATTGTTGCTGCATAGTTTAATGGCTTTTTCTACAACAGCTTTGT
>NW_018128197.1:295566-312800 GCF_001952655.1 Monopterus albus | reverse complement strand
CACTGCCCTCAGCGCAGGCCCTCCGATATAACCTCGACTTCATCTCGCAGCAGAAATGATAGTCTCACCATAAATGAAACATATTTTGTTTTTTCCGAGGTCGTCTTGTCTCTGCCCTCTGCTCCGTCTTTATGCAAAGCACACTGATGAAGCAGCCACTTATCATCAAGTGGCTGTACATGAAGGTTTCATGCTATCAGCTAATATATGCATTATTAATCCAGCCGAGCTACCGCGCTGTCTTTATGCATACCTATTAGCAGGCAAAGATTTTAATTCCCATCCGCACCTTCATCCCTCATCAGGTAAAAGAGAAGTTCACAGCAGCGTTGTCAGTACACTGTGCTAAAACTTTTATTGCGGTGTACTGTATGGAAAGTATTGCACCGATCTTCACACAGACATGTCCAGTCAAATTCAGCTAAATATAATTTATAATTGGTATGCACAAATTTCACACTTAAGCAGATACAAACTATATAGTCAACACCAGATAAAAAATACTTCCATAGCCAGAAGAAATTCAGTTTATAGGTTGTAGAGAAGACTCTACTATCATTCATAGCCAGTATTTATGGTTACATGTGTTTTCATCAATGTAACAGAAAGTGACAAGCTTGCTTGATGTCATCTTTAATATCAGCCATCTCCAAACATGTACGAGAAACGAAAGCCTCTCGGTGGCTGGAGTGTGAGGTATCTGTAGGCAGGTGACAGGAAAAGGTGTGTGTGTTAAGGTGTGGACCTGCTCCTGAACTTATGATATCCATCTTCATCAAATGAAAAAAACTAAACTAAATATATAATTAACAGATAAATTGATGGTTATTCACACACATGAACTATATGACCATAAAAATAAGAAAGATGGTTACTTGTTCATTGTGGTGGAGTGTTTGCAGGTTGACTTTTTATAGTATCAGTCTGCAAATGAGCAGTATGCCACTGAGGACGGTTTGCAGTAATGCAAACGATGTGATTTGTACTGTAGATTTATTCCATGCTAATGAGTTCAAACATGATAAACCATGGGTGTACATTGTCATGTAAGCTAAGATTGTGTTAAAGCTGTCACAAACAGAAAAGGCTGATTTTCTTTTTGTTATTATCAGTGATAGTATCAGATAATCTAAAAGATGTATATCAAAGTGTCGCATCAGTATTTTGGAAAGTGATGTACAAAACGGATGTTACATTGACAAAAATCAAGTTGTTCTACATGAAGGCTGTAATTGTCTCAGCTAGGTTTGCTGCCCCATATTACAGCCTGTAAGCAAATCCAAATAATATTTATTCTTGAAGCTGTTTTAGCCTAGACAGGGCATCATCCTTGTAGTAGTTTTGCCTACATACATCAATAATCCCTCACGACAGAGACAAGAAGGGAAGAACGAGGGAGGGGCAGCGAGGGGATTGTTGAGCTGTTGGCATTGTGTTGAAGCAGAGGGGAGTGGGGAGGAGGAGGTATCTGACAGCGGGGGAAAGCCGAAACCCCTGGGGGAGGTTTGTGTCAGCCACATGCGCCGGCTGGTCCTCGCTGAGCCTGGCCTTTTGTTATGCTGATTTACTGGGCTTTTTGTCCAAGACAGATTGTGTGTGTGTGTGTGTGTGTGTGAGTGAAGAGAAGAAGAAAGAGAGAAAGACTTAGCGTATTTTACAACGTATCGAAACCTATATGCGGAGTATATCAATAATCAAATGTTCAGGGGATAGAGAAAACCTTAAAATATACTGCAGCTATACAATACTTCCTCAATAAATAAAACCCATTCATGCAACTGAAAATGTTCAACTGAGTGAGAAAGTGCTTGATCCAGATAGATTTGGCTTAAGACATTCACAAATGAGATGAGGAAGTTAGAAGCACAGCTCTATATTTTGGACCCATTATTGTGTCTTAATCTGAGGACATTCTTTTGTTGCACCCATTGTAACTTTGATAATAGAGAAAAGTGCAATCACTTATTGAAAACATCTAAATAGACACTGATATTTGATTCAGTCAAGCATAATTTATTGTGGTTGTTTTAAAAAATAAAAGTATTTTATTGGATTAATTGTTTGCCCTTTAAAATGTCAGTAAATATTGGGAACAGCACATCAGTTTTCTAGACCCTAATGTCACATCTACAAATGTGTTGTTTTCTCTAAGCAGCCAACCAAAAGATATTCAGTTTAAAATGATATAAACAGAGAAAAGCATGAATTTCAGTGAAGAACCTGGAAACAGAGAAGTCTAGAGGTTTTGCTTTAAAAATGGCTCAATGGATGATCAAAATAGCTGCCAATTAATTTTCTGTTGATCAAGTAATCAATTAATTGTGTAATTGGTTCAGTTCTAGGAAGAAGTGGTGAAAGGAATGAGCTGCAACTGACACAGAGGGAAGAAGAATGAGAAGGATGAAGAGGTACAGAATGAAGCAAGAAAAAGACAGGAATAAAAAAACAGATAAGAGAGAAACTGATAGTGGCGCCCATCAGGATGAGAAGGGAACCCAATCAAGGGTATAGTCGAGTGAGATAAGTGTATCACAGAGAAAGAGAGAGAGGATGACAGAAGGTGTCCCTCTCCCCAGCGTCCAGCCCCCGGCTCTGACGTCATAGGCTGAGAGACACAAAACAAGCTGCTCTCAGCTGAGCTCCTCACTCGCTTTCCACTCACACACATACCCTCCAACGCACATTCGCTCCTGCCCTCAGACATGCTGTAACACTTGCTTCAACACCCGCTCAGCCCTGAGATGCTACACACGGGCGTGCAATCATCTCCACGCCAAAACACTGCGCTGTAGCAACAGGAGAACCACTTGGTCTCTCTCACCTCTGGACTGAATCATGATCTTGTGAGCGATGCCTTTTTCAGTGTGAAGCTGCCGACCGGAGCCCGCTGTGGGAAAAGGAGCGCTCCCAACTCTCGACCCTGACCCCGTCCCAAAAAGCAGCAGATGTGACAGAAGAGGAGAGGCAGAGAGAGAAACACCATCTCCCCCACCCCTCCTTCCTTCATCTGAGAGAACAATACCCAGCCTCCAGTCTGAGAGGGTCGGCTTTTGTCCCCGTGCCAGTGCACCCGCTTAAGAGCGAAGAGCAGACAGACACGCTGACACATTGACCTGCTGCTGTGAGTGGAAAACGCAGTGAAAAACAGTCACTGTGCTTTCTGCACTTTGATTCAGTACTTGGACAGCTTCTGAGCAACAGCTGGTGTGTGTGTGTGTCCTTTCATGAGTGCGTAAAGAGACTCTGTCTGGTGAGGAAGCTGAATTTGGCTTGGGGACCAAGAACCACAGATGCAGCCCTCGTGTTCGCTCCAGCTGGGCCCCCGCGGCCCCTCTCCATCCCTGGGATCACAGGGCAGCACGGCCAGCCTCAAGCAGCTGGAGGAGAAGCAGCTCTTTGAGAAGTTTTGGAAGGGGACTTTCAAGGCTGTGGCCACACCAAGACCAGAAAGCGTGATTGTGGCCAGCATCACCGCCCGCAGGAGGGTGACTGAGTGAGTTCCCTGCTTTGTAATTGCAATCAAAGAACAAACACATCTTATGTATGTTTTGTCCCCAGTTGGAAATATATGTGCTATCCAGCTGCCGTGTTGAATGTTGTCAAAAACTGCCGAGCTTTTTTTCTTGACCAAGAATCTCAGCTGACACAAAACATCACAAGTGGAGTGATGGCTGAGAAGGACATTGTCCAACAGTATTCCAGGTTCTGATGCCACATAGATATCACTGTGGTGTGCTCATGCTAAGGCATTAGTATTCAGGACACTGAATTTCCAGAGCTTCTTGGATTTAACATAACTTGTTCTTTGGGAAATTCAGATTTGGTGTTTGATTTTTTCTGCCAATTCTCTCACGATAATAAGAGCAACTTGACAAAATCTCCAAAAAGTCAGTCTTTTGGCAATTTGCAGGTCAAAAGACCTCTGATTGTGTAGCTGAAAACTGGAATAAATTTGGTTGAAAATAATTTTTGATGTATTGAAAGCCATTGTTTTAGCAGCATATCGGTGACTAATCTCACTGATTAGTTTGAAAAGTGTTAAATGCAGTTGAAACAGCAGATAAATGTGAACTAGATTTCTGCTTTCATTTTATTCCGGTTTGACCTTGATGTCTCGACATCTTTTGACCCACAAATCAGCAAATCAGTGTGTACTGGAGGTAAATACCCTAGTGGTCAATCATCCAGTACACATCTGTATGATTGCTGTCCACTCATGTATGTAGGCAGCCGAACACATGGAACATACAGCCAACCAGCTGGCACGATCAGTGTGTTGTTCACTTAATTGTCCCCTTTAAAGGCTATGCGACAGCATCTTTGTGCCTCTAATGTCAGACTTGTCCTCTCTTTCCCCTGTGACATGGCTTTGTGCCAGCATCTGTGCTGAAAGAGCAACATGTCACATGTCAGAGAGGAGGGGGAGGAGGAGGAGGAGGAGGAGGAGGAGGAGGAGGAAGAAGTCGTCTGTTGCCCTTTCTCCTCCTCACCCCTCTTCCCTCCTTTTTATTTCAGTCTTGCTCCTGTCTGCCCAATCAACCATCGTCTCCTGGCTTTGACAAGTTTATTCATTTGATCGTGCGTACTGTAACAGAGCACGTAAGAGGTGTTCACACAGGTAGATTTAAGTGACCATGCACTGAAAAAAAAGATTTGTTGGATTTACTTCATTGTAATGTGTACATCGGTCCCACACAATGATAAAGTGTAAAACCAACATAATTTTCTTTAGGGGTTAACTTGTTTGAATTATGTTAACAGAGGAAATATGAATGAATTGCGTTGCATATACTAGCATAATTTGTGTAAATCCAAAGACCCTGTGAGTCCTTTTTTTCAGTGTGCTTTACAGCATGCCCATTTGCACATATGCACTTGCACATCAAAAAACGTAACTTGCATGGGTGACCTTTGAACAGTTTTGACACCCACTATCAACTTTCTCTAATGTGAAATTAGCTATGTTAATGACGATTAGAATGGCCCATTTCATCCTACACAGACACAGGCAGCAGAAAGAGACACTGAACCAGATAATGTGTCTTTAATGGCTTCTATTACAGCAAGACCATAATGCGCCACATGGCCTGGTTATAAAGACTGTATTGGATTGTAGGATATAGCAAAAAAAAAAAATCACAAGAATATGACCAAATATGCCTTTATTTCAATGTGCCTCAGCTCAGTGATTTAATCAAATGACTGCAGCAACTATTTTCCTGTCAATCAACCATTGCATGGCACAGACGACAGATTTGAATCTATTTGGGGAAACTGGCAAAAAAATTAGAAACTAAACAAATGGACCCACAAAAAGGAGATGTGATGCATCTCGCTGCCATGAACTGAGCAGCCTTTTTTTAAATAGTTCTGAGAGGAGACTCAGACTCAGGGCCCAGATGTCTCTTAAGCTTTTGCTTCTCCTGGCAGGAAGCTCTCCTCAAGCGGCTCTGCCCTTCCACAGGTACCGTTCGGGTGTCAGTGACGATGATGATGGCAGCATGGAAGGGGCAGGCGAGAGTGAATGTCCCCAGAGAGCAGACATACTGTTGCTAATTCGGCCGCAGCGTCCCTGTTGTCCTCTCTGACTCCACCTCTGTGTGTGTTTACAAGAGACAGACATACAGAGGGGCTTCTGGGTGACACAGATTGTAAATAATGAGTAAAACACAACAAACAACACAACACCCAGAGAACGTGGATGCTGGAGGAGGCTCAGGCATCCTCACTCCCTCCGTGGTGCTCTGTTGATTTTGCCCGAGCAGTGTGTGACTAGGGAACGCTTAGACCATCAGAATGCATGGCCTTAGGCTTGCTCCTCTGCCTCTTTCTTTCCAAGATGAAACATCATTATTCAGTGTGGATAACTGTGCAGTGATGAACAATTGCAGCGAACGCAAGGGGGCATTATGTACAACAAGCAGAGAGGGAAATAAGAGAGGGAGAGCCGCAGGGAGTTGTTTGATGTTCAATCAGCACCGGCCTTTTTTCTGTTTCCACCGCCGTCCTCGCATTTCCTTTCTCTCCTCCTCTTTCTCTCTGTTTTTTTTTTCCTGAAATAAAAATGCTTTAGGGGCATGAGAGCCACAGAGGAGTAATTAGAGTTTGCTGTTCTCCCTCTGTCCTCCCTGTCTCCTCCTCTTCAGGTCAGCCACACAATGGCAGGGAGGAGTTCACTGGCTCTGTGCAGTGGGGTGGGGCTTCACTCAAAGCCATTATGTTTTGTTCATGGGGGGCTTCTTATTTAAAATGCTGTCTGGGCTAAGTTTGGATTGGGTAGTGAGTGAGCGCCTATTTGTGTGCATTCGTGTACATCTGTACTGGAGATGTTTTCCAGCAACTGCAAGGGTCTGAAATGAGGGTGTTAGTTTGCATGAGGGTGTGTGTGGCTGCCATGTTAGTGGGGTCTTGTCCAACTCTGTGGCAGATGGCAGGCTTGAGAGAGTGCAGTGCAAGGGAGGGGTGTGTGTGTGTGTGTGTGTGTGTGTGTGTGTGTGTGTGTGGTAGGGGGTTTCAGGCCTCAGCAGATGCTGGTTTAATGAGGAAGAGAAGGAAGGGGTTTGGAGGCGCTTGTACGCTGACAGCACCGGTGGGGATATACAAGCGGTGGGGCAAAATAACAGGAACACCTTAGAATAGAATTGAAATCCAGCCTGAACAATTACCATAAAGTCAAATCAACACATCTATTAAATGGTCTCATCAAAAATTAATCAGTACAAGAATACTTACTGCAGAGCTGTTGTACTGAATTATATTCAAGGATAATTCAGATTTATTACAGCTCGTATGTTTATATCAAATATTAAGCTTATACTCCAGTGTTTCATAGCTAAAATCTAGGCCCACTGCTACAAATAGTATGACAGGGGAAGAGCTGAGCTCAGAAGATCAGACAGACTGTGAACATGTAAATAAAGCTGCCTATAATCTAAGACATGTCATTTTGAGGTAAAACTGAAAAGTGAGTGCACATGACAGAATCGACTTTAAACCCAACTATGAACGACTGCATTAGGAAATATCTGGTTTAATAAAACAGCAAAGAAAGTTTTTATGTTCATATGCCTGTGCACACAAAAAAGTAATATATGAAATTATCTATGAATCATGAGGTGCAAGTCTATAACAAACATCCAGCCACAAACCCTAAAAGTCTGTTGCTCGTACCTGTGGTGGGTAGAAGCCAAAAACTATAGTGCTGAGAAAACTGACAAAACTATCTGCAACTTAAATCAGTTTACTTTTGGTTTCTGGGTCAAGTTTGGATGGATTCAGAAACTGTGGCACCATGTGTTCACAAGTGCAACAACAAAGCATTTTGAATGTGCTACCACGCTGATTTGCACCTTTGATTGGCTTCTTCTCCGTAGGAATAGCAGCCAAGACTCGGGGGCTTTTTAGCATTTACCGCTGTGTAACTCTGTAGCCCCTCAAACTGAATCTTTGATGCTGATGCTGTTATTGGGGTGTTTATAAGGATTCTGATTCTGATAATGTTATCTCCCCCAGTTAGACTTTATTTGTTATTTCTATTTATTTCTTTTAAGATTTGGGGCTAAGAACATAATTTCAAAACAAAACACCAGTCAGATATTTATAGCTGAAACATCAACTTGTTTGTCTTTACAAAATCATTCTGTAATTGGTGATAGATGGACAGTAATGGTAATTATATTATTGCTCATAGACAGTTAGAGTAGGGTACTTCGTGTTTCATCTTTGTTTGACTACTGTGGGAGTTTTTTTTTTTTTTACAAACTTGTGTGATTGTTTGTTGGTTCTTGCCCCATCTGAAATAATTTTTATCAAAGTTGTATTGTATGTAATTGTAATGCTATGTGTGTTTGTGTCTCTAGCCTCTGTGTGGGGTTGCAGTGAAAAGTGTTTGTCTTGGGTTTAAATTCCTGTTGTGGCTGCAAAACAGTATGATGAAACAAACTGTGTGATCACATGTACATAAATACAGGCATAAAAATGATAAGACTGATAATAAATGTTAATGGTAGATTTTACGGTGCATGGAGCTTCAAAAACATGAAGGAATAGCAGGCAGAGCTCCTGCTTGGACGATGCATCGCTCTCGCTCTCTCTTTCTCTCTCTGCTAGAACGATAAACGCGATTTAGTGACGGACGAGGGGTTTGTCTGCTGTTATACATCTCCCTGTCTGTGCTCCTGCTCTATTCATTCCTCAGTATCTCTACCCGATGTTTCCCTCCCCATCACATCAGTACCTCACTCCTTCCTTCTCTCACTATCTTTTCAATGTGTGTTAACTCGCCCTCTCTGCTTCTGTGTCATATTACTCAGAGCGCACAGGATGAGCCTGACAAGACAGTAGGAGATGATGCCTATTCCCCAGACAGGAATCGGACTTATCACTGAAATGGATTCACATTTGATATTGATTCCCACATAGCCAGTCCATTTGAATCAAACCAGCGGCTGTTGCTTAACACTTGATGCACCGGTTCACTGGATGCGTTATGTACAGTATGTCACAAGAATAAGAGCTGCAGCAGAGATGCTAATTGGTGGGCTGGATTTATTTTTGATATTGATTTCTGCACAGCTAATCCATGACCCTCATGCCCCATAGATGGGGACACTGTCTTCCTAGAAGAGACCACTCATTTATTCAGGGGTTTCCTTCAATTTGTCATGTACATGGTACAAACACGCAGCCAGTGTTACTGGCTGACCTGTAAGATGTTCTCTTTTCTTGCGTTATGTTAGAAGATAGCTGGCACATTCTGTACCTACTGAAGTCTGTGATTTGTTGAGGGAAACCATGCTACTGAATGTGTGCTTCTATTTTCTCGTGTTTAGATTATTTTGGCAGCAATCCTCAATGAAACACATAAGATTCTTATTTTGTTGTTTGAGCGAAGGTCTCTCATGCAAGCATGAACTTTTCAATAACTTAAGCAGGTTGTTTATAGCTGGAATTTCAAGCATTTTGATCTTATTCAGTGGCGTTTGAAAAGGTTTCATAAGATGTGTAGAAGATCCTCAATTTCCACTGAAATCCACCAAATCATTCATTTCAGAGAATTTCAAAGCTTTTGAAATATTAACCTAAAATGATGTACTCTCTCGAGTCTGATGCATTTAGACCTTTTGCACCAAAGAAGATATTTTTGTCTGGAGTTTAAGTTTGAAAAAAAGGGGGTGGGGGTGTTCTTAGAATTATACTATTACGTGTTGACAACATCATACTCCTTCCTTTTGAATGCAAAGAGTAACAGTAGCGTTCTACAGTTTTACATTATGGGTGGTTTGTATCCTTAATGTTGCTAGATGTGTGAGTCTGCTCACAGCAGCATGAAAAAACAACAGTGTAGCTGGTAAGGCTGATAGCCAAAAGGAAAATACATATGTATTAAGTATGTCTAAGGGCAAACATTAAAATGTTTGCTAATACATCAGTTCCTGTCTACCGGCGCCGACCCTGGATTGTTTGATTGACCTGATTTTGCTTCTCGGACTTTGTATTATTTTTGGTTGTTCCTAGTAAAAATATCTTCTGTTATATCGCTCGTCTGGTCGTATAATTGAGTCCACCACACAACACCGTTTGTCGTCCTTACACGGCAAACCTGACAAGGGGGTACAAACTAGAGCATGGGCCAGGCCATATTTTTCTGACCAAAAACCTGATCTGCATCTGAGAGTGTGGCACCTGACCTGGACCTGACAAGTTTATAGTATAAAATGTCCAGGTGAGCAGCCACCTAGCCTAAAGTTTGACCCAAGTATCCAACCCTGACCCGGACCCAAACGTAATTTCTAAATTTTTGTGCGAACCTGGCCAAAACTCTTGGGTATTGATGGGTTTGGGTATCCACACTCTAGTACCAACTGGGGCTACAGTAAATGCAGTCTAACCCTCCCACCCCCAACAAAAAAACATTGATCATGATTGATGAACGAACAATATCCTCATTCACAATCTACTGTACCTGCATCTGTTAGAGGGGGGGCATTGATGGATGTCAGTACTACGTCAGTGTGAATGTGTTCAGCACCATCCTGTCACTGCAGCAATGGTGGAATTACTGTAACTGATGCTCACATATGGACCATGGTGCAGGTGACCTGCAGAGCCCAGCTGGTCAGATTGCTTCTAAAATTCCAATCAGCAATGCTGCGACCATCCATGCCTCTTTTTACCTGGATGGTTCTATTAAGACCCTTCGAAATAATGCTGCACTATAGACTAGAGAGTTTAAAAATGTAAAATTTACTGTGCTGTGATCTTATATTTTTTTCTAACCTATATGTGTGATTTAGTAGAAGATCTTGTGAAAAGATTTGTTCACTTTATCAACAGGCCCAAAAAAACTGACAAGCAGAACAGCAGCACTGTTAAAGTAGAATAAGAAGGCCATTTACTGGCCCGCAGCACACAATGACCATAATATATCAGCGGGGAGTTTGAGGGCGTTATTGATAAATGCCAATGACTCAACAGTTACGTCAAAATGTGATATTTCAAAGTTCACTTTGACATTTCCTAATTTCCCTCTCATCTAAAGCTTAGGCTGGCACTGTGAGAAATGAATTTTAGCTTTGAAGACACCCCTATTGCATCTAGGAGATGATATGCTGCACTCAAGTGACAGAGGTGTAAGCCTTATTGGCAACGGTGGTTGTGCCTGAAAGCAGCAGAGTCTTTGGTATTTGAATCAAGGCATTCTCCCTTGTTTTGTTCTCATACACAGACTTGATGAAAATGTGTGGTTATGTGGATGCTGTGAGGATGGAGCTGCTCTGATTTCTTAAGTACACACACATATACATTACACACATTACTGTTACTGTATTCAGAGCTGAGCATCAAAACCCCAAAAGGCATCGACATACGAGCAATCAGCAAATGAACTCCTACAAATTTGCGTGCAATTGTTGCAGGCAGCTTGGAGACAATATAAAGAGGCTGTAACGTACAAAAAAACATGGCTGGAAATGACAGAGATTCCACTATACTGACATTAAGCTGGATGCCCCTGTATTCTTTTTACACAAATATTAGAGGCTTAACGTTTAACGTGTATAATCATGTAAACAACACAAATGCTGGAAATACAAATGTACAAATGTTGATTTCAAATCAGCAATGGTGGAGGAACAGTCCACCAGGTCAAGCAAGTCACAAGTTGAGTCATACAAAATTTTGATGGTCTGATAATGTAATGGGAATATCACATATTTACGTTAAAAGTTCAAAAACCTCCTTTAATTATTAATTGTGCATTGATATGCTATAAACTTAGTTTGTAAATAAAAAAGGCATGCTTTCATGGGCATCAGAAACATTCTGCTTGTCGCCATGTTTGTGAGCATTGCACCAGAAAACACCCAGTTGTGTTTCAAAAGCAAAATGTAACTTCTCAGTGTCTAGAAAAATGCAAATATTTAATTAAGAAAGTGAAGTAATTTTGAGTCGTCTGTCTCAAGTCTAAGTCAAGTCTCAAGTCCTGTATAGCAAGTCAAAGTCAAGTCGAGTCTTTAGCCAGTGTTGGTCAAGCAAGTCTCAAGTTACTTGCACTAATGCTTACATGTTGAGACCACAAGAGACCACTAAAAAAAAAAAAAGCAAGCAAGCAAAGTTTATTTATATAGCACCTTTCTAAACCTGCGTTACAAGGTGCTTTCCAGTAAAACATAAACAAATAATAATAATAATAAAGATACCTAAGACCAGATAAAACACATCAATACAGTAAAATAACAAGAAAAAATACATAGTCAAAACAAATACATCAATCAATAAAATTGTCAAAGGCCCGTGAATACAAATGCGTTTTAAGAAGTGATTTAAAAACAGACAGGTTCGGAGCTGATCTAATCTCCCATGGCAGACCATTCCACAGTATAGGAGCCCGAACTGAAAAAGCTCGGTCTCCCCAATGTTTCCGTCTGGACTTCGGCACCTCCAGGAACAACCGGTTCGAAGACCTAAGTGTCCTTTCTGGAGTATAAAAGCGCACAAGCTCAGAAATATATGAAGGTGCCAGACCATGTACAGCCTTATAAACAAACATCAACAGTTTAAAATCAATCCAAAAACGAACAGGAAGCCAATGTAAAGCCAAAAAACAATTATACCAACACATTTCTGTCAATAATTTACACATTCAGCCATGCATTACATTTTACCACTTATCACAAGCTTCAAATACTAATGTAATGTGTTGTACATTTTAATTTTACTGCAGTAAAAAGTAAAAGGTGCCACAGAAAACACAGAGAAGGTAAATACTCAGAGTATCAGTGCTTCTAAATTGCCCTAAATTCATTTAGTCTGAGCAGTGACAATGACAATAAGACACATTTTATTAAAGCTGTGTGCAAAGATATAGATGTTCAATCAGCGACAGTGAAACATCAGGCAGGAATGTAATCTGCCAGGCTGTAAAGAGAAATTTTCTGCTCCAGTGGCAGAGAATGAGGAAATGATTTTGTTTGAGCCTGAGTTTTTATGCCTGAATTAGTTTAATTCCATAACCAGGATAGAAAAAAACTATTTGCCCTGTCAGTTACCCTGAAAGTTATCCTCTTTTTTGTTAGAATTTGAACAGTACACAAATCTAGACTCGACTAAAGCAGTATTGATCGCTTCTGAGTCTGATTGCACTTTAAGTTGAAATTGAGTGCACTGACATTTAAAAGGAGTCATGGCATTTAAGTCTGTTAAGATTGTAAATTGCGTTGGTTGTTCACAAGATGTTTGTTTGTGTGTGTGTGTGTGTGTGTGTGTGGAGGTCCTTGTCATTTTGTCAGTTTGCTGAGTGCAGACTGCAAGAGTAAATACAACAGATGGAGAGCTAAAGGCGGGGAATCATCATCAATGTGTAAAATTGCTCTGAAGTGTAAAGCTCTTGTTTTCTCTAATGAAAACTTAAATATTGTCTCAGGGCTTTGGTTAATACAGACTCATATAGGTTCTGTGTTTTGTACAGAAACTGTCAAGAACTACTAGCTTGAATTCTTTCAAACCCTTTTACGAGTTTTTTTTTAATGTTTGTGAGATTTGGCATTGTGGCTGCTCGTTTTTTGGCAGGTTTTGAGTAACACATACAGACAGATGTTGCTTCATATAGTTCTATGAGCTTTCAACTTTCTTTCTTGTGGCTTCTCCATATAGCTAAAATTTGTACAGAGGCTGTAATGTACTTTTTTATACAGAAGAACCAATACACAACAAGGGTAAAGCTGACTCAGGTGAATAGGCTAAAAAAAGACAAAGGACACAATCGTGTTTTAGTTTATTTTATTGTCTTAAACAAAATGTCTACAAGGTTGTGTGAAAAACATGTGCTGATACTTACTAAACCTGTCACAAATTACCATCAGGTGTGGAAAATATTGCGGCACTGCAATTTTTTATTTATTTGGTTTTATTTTAGCAGTGTATTTGTCAACACTGATGAAGTCAGTAAGCAGAGCCACATCAGTGTTTATTGGAATATGCCTCTGCTGTTGCACCCGTGTGGACCGAGAGGAAGTCTAGAAGACAGAAGTTTACAGCAACCAAACTTTAATCAATATACACATTTTGGGACTTCAGTCACATTGTCTCCTGCCAGTCAAATCATCTTTTATTTCATTCAGTAACTGAAGGCTGATTTGACCTGAAAGCCTGTAAAAGTCCCTCACATTCGTCTCTGGTGAGTGATATGATTCACTAACACCCTCTCCTTCCTCAAACATGTTCCTAACTCTGACAAGATCTGAAATGACTAACAGCTGCCACACTGACAGCAGTGCTGCAAATTTTACACCTGCTTTCTCCTGAAGTTAAATTTCAGCAGCGGTTCACTCTGTTGCAGCCGTGTTACATCAGGCGCTGAGAGTATTTGTTTAAAATTCCTTTCTCCTCTCCCTGATTTTTGTGTCCCTATTTGCAAACACCTTAAAATACATATTGCATGAGACCCAACATGCAAATTCCTGCAGTGCCGCATTTCTTTCTGTTTCTCTGATGCGAAACCCCAGTGTGACTCCTTAGGAAATATGAACACATGCAGTTGTACTGCTTAGCACCAGAATATTAGCGGTAAAGTTGTAGTAAATATCCCCCATAGTGTGAATTGTTAATAGTCTCTCCAACAACATGTGCCTTCATCTAATTGGCTTCTGTATTTTGTAGAAGAAATGTAATGAAAGAGAGAAAGTAAAGAGAATGAGAATGTAAAGAAGAAATAATGATTTTCAATAAAGAGATGCCATGGAAATAATTGTAACAGGACTTCAATGCATGACTAAAAACTGTATGACAATGAAGACAGAAAAAGAACGAAGGGGTGAATGGAAAAAGAAGGAAAGTAAGACGGGAGGCTGAGTGACATTTTGAGATTTCAGGAGACTTGAGCTGCCAAGGTTATTACATTTTACTGAAAATCATATTCCAGCCTGTGAATAGAAATTTTTTCTTGAGCCTTGGCCAGAGGGAACTGAATTATATTAGGCACATAATGTACAGCATAGAATAAACTCATAATAGATGATGAGCGAGAAGGTGAAACACTTCTATGTGCTCTTGTTGCTCTTCATGAAATGGATTAGTAAATTGTACAGACAATAAGAGATGATCTATTCCCTTGAATGATTCATTACTACTGAGTGTGGTGGCCAAGAGAGGGACGGCTAGCTCATCATGACCTGTTAGATCTTCACAAATCGGGGATGTCCCTGGATGTGAAGCCAATATGAGCCAAGTCTCTGCTTTAACTGCTAATCATCTGGCCTGCAGCAAAGAGGCAAAAACACATGTGAATTGTATCCAAGCAAGGGCGGACTTGCCAGATGTGTTCTTTTTAGACATTAGTAAGTAATTCCAAGTAGTGCCTTGGTCAGGCCAGGAAGTGCTTGCGAAAAAGGTGATGCTAAAAGCTTAGTGATGTAGGGACTGCTTACAGGGATAGTTGGTAAATTATTATAGCCGGTTTGATACCTACTAACAAATTGTCCAGCCTGAACCATGCTAACACTAGTCAGTCACAATAGTGTAGCTTTCCAAGCTTGCTGGCTTGTTAACTGTCTGCAAGAAAACTATTTTGGTCTATATCTGGACACTCTGAGGGACTTGCATATAGGCTATTAACATTACCATAACAGTAGTATGTGGTGTGTGCTCTGCTAATGCAACCAATCTTGCTGTGCATTTGTAAGGCATAGGCAAGAATGTATTACTGAAACCTGGATTTGGTGCCGCCACTCATGTCCTTCAACCAGTTTTCACCAGCAGTCACTGCTAGTACAGTAAGAAAAATCTTCATGCAGCCCCAAAAGCATTCTGTTCCATAAACCACAATGATAAAAGAGATGTCTGTAAAACTGTTTACAGGACACCTTGAACTATAAACAGGTCAAGTATCACTCTTTTTATTATTAATTTTTATTCCATGGAGGTTTGTAAAAGTTTTTCAAAGCCTAGAAAGTAGAGTTTTACTTTTGTGACATTATCACAATGTAAAATTTATGGGCCGAGCAGGAGCATGTGGGTGGTAGCACCAGGTTAAACACTAATGTGCATGTGCACTGGGATACACGATGCAGAAGCAAACCTGGAAGAGAATGTTTCTGGGCAGGAGAGCAACTTTCATTCACATGACTGGATGCCCTGTTTCAATCTGGAATCCAGGTTTTTGTTAATACATCCATAGGTGTAGGTTGTCTGTCCTTAAGTAACTATCATATGATTGAATTGCTTTCTTTCCTGTGATGTAATAAGCTGATGTGTAATATTAAGCAATGTTCCTCATAACAGTTCATCAAAGTTTAGAATTTTCTTATCATTAAAATTTTATATTGCAATGAGTGTATATATTGCTTATATCATGCAGCCCTCTCTGTGGATAAGTCCACACAGTTAATTGGAGACATGTATGTACATCAACTCCTAACTATCTGAAAACCATGGCCTTTTAGTGCATCACTTCATACTGTGGGAGAATAAATATATAAACAAACACTGTGCAACACAACTAACAATCTGTAATCTATCTAGCTGTTCCTGTTTTAGATTGTCCAGCTTCTATTCCCTCAAAGATCATAGTCAAGACACCTTGCTGTTGGTAAATGGCACAAATCTGTGTACCAGAGTTCACTACATTTGAAATTTATGCTACAGACTTGCTCAGATTGCTTTGAATTTGTTCAGATTTACATACAACCAAACCTGCTGAGTGCGACATTTCCATTCAATTGAAATGATTTGCTGGAAATGTTTGTTTTAAATTTTCAGTATAGCCAAAGCCTATGAGACTGACACTGGATAGGCCTGGAGTACATCCTTTCACATCTTGTCTCTACCATTTAGCAAGAGCTTATTTATACCATTGCCACAAACCTTCCTGTGTTTTTGGTGCACTTGTACAGTATGTGTGGATTTGGGAGGCACTGACAGTTTCGCTTGTTTTATCATCTTGTAGGATGTTTTAGTAAAAACCACTTTCAAACTGAGAGACTGTTATTCTAATTATTTTAATACAATTGTTTATTACACCTGTGGTAGTTGTTTGGTTCATACATGTAGCTTTTAACTGCCAGTTGTCAAAAAACAAGACAGCTAAAATGAAGGATAAAAAATGGAGATTAAAGGTTATCCTGAACTGGTCTTTCAATTTCTACCACTCCCAAGTTTATGACTATCAACATACTGTAAGTGATAGATGTAATGTGATAGGTTTTATACACCTGCTGAAAAAGTGATAATCATAATAAGATCAGTGCTGCTTTGGGGGATATACAGTTATTGCCACATCTAACTTGAATGTGCCACGAGGTAGCACAATCACTCATAATGACAGTAGGCTTTAATCCTTCTCAGTCTAAAATTACACCGAGGCAAAGGCCTCATTAAATATGGATACACACCCCAGAGTCAGCATATTGGAAAATTTGAAAAATCCTAAATAATAGGCTAAAGCCATTTCCCCCGGGCTGCAAATGTGATGGCAAAGTCAAGAAAATCCCAGAAGTCTCTTATTTATTATAGTTCCACAAACACACAAAAACACACAAAGGACATTTAGAGACCTAGAGAAATGATATGCTGAAAGATCATCCTGGAAAGGCCTGAAATCAATTGCTGAAACAGCTGAAGGATGAAAAGAAATGGCTGAAGTTCTTTGTTGAAATACCAGAAAAGAAATGGCTGAGGTTTTTTGTTGAATAATCTGAAGGATGAGATACAAGTAGGA
The DNA here is from genome assembly GCF_001952655.1 of Monopterus albus. Lineage (NCBI taxonomy): Eukaryota > Metazoa > Chordata > Actinopteri > Synbranchiformes > Synbranchidae > Monopterus > Monopterus albus. Next base: position 295,588 of record NW_018128197.1, on the reverse strand, counting down.
AATGTCCTTCCAAGCAATAAAA
>NW_018128197.1:293917-295186 GCF_001952655.1 Monopterus albus | reverse complement strand
ATTATAAAATTCATGCTATACGTACAACTAAAAAAAGATTCTGTATTTCCATAAGTGGGGTAAAACTATGGAATAATTTAAGTGTGGATATAAAAAACAGTAAGAGAATTGATGAGTTTAAACACAAATATAAAGGTATGTGTCAATCAAGATATAGGCAAGAACAGGCTTAACGATTAATCAGGTGTAACATTGTGAGTGTGGTGTTTTAGTATATCACTAGTGTGGTGCAGAACAAAATTATCTATGTAGTAATACTGCTTGCAAACCAATGATGATAAGATGATGTTAGGGGGTAGGACTAGATAAGTCTAAATTTTTCCTACTCCGTTCAAGCATGTACTAGGTATAAGCAAATTGATAATATACTTGTGGATATGTGTGGAATTATGTGTGTTGACATATTGACTGTTGTTACATGTATGAAAGAATAAATCAAATCAAAATCAAATCAAAAATCAAATCAATTAAATTAGTAATTAAAATGCTGTGAAAATTGGAATTGTGCTGACGTTCACTGAACACAAGAGACTTTATGTTTTGGAGTCTGCATCAGCTCACTCTTCTGCCACCCTTAGGACAAAAACTTCCACATTTGATATCTAATAACCTAAATGATAGACTACCACTGAATTTTGAGAAGACTAATCTAATTACCTACAGTCATGTCCAAAAATGTTGGCACCCCTGCATTTCTGTCAGATAATGCACCACTTCTCCCAGAAAACTGTTGCAATCACAAAGTCTTTAGTATTCTCATGTTTATTTCTTTTGTTTGCATTGGAACGAGACAAAAAGCCAATTCTGATACATTCTATACAGAACTCCAAAAATGGACTGGACAGAATTATTGACACTTTATTATGAAATCTGAAGACTACCAATGAATTTTGGGGCACAATGTAGGGCCCAGAAGGTTGGGTCTCCGTCAGAGGTCATGGGTCTTACAGCATGTGACCCAAAGCAGACTTCAAAAATCACCAGAAATGGGATTTAGATCTGGACTAATTTCTGGTCACTTCAGAATCTCCAGCACATTGTCTGAAGCCTTCAGATCTGAGACATGGAGCAGTTGGCAAAAGAAGAGTGGTCCAAAACTCCAGTTGAGAGGTGGAAGAAACTCACTGATGGTAACTTGGGTGTACTACTAAATATTAAGTTGAGTTTGTCAATAATTCTGTCCAGTCCATTTCTGCGTGGAACATATCAGATTTGGCTTTTTGTGTGTGTGTGTGTGTGTGTGTGTGTGTGTGTGTGTGTGTGTTTGGC
>NW_018128197.1:256503-293245 GCF_001952655.1 Monopterus albus | reverse complement strand
AAATTCTGTCTCTCAGAGTGGGAATGCACCTACAATGTGAATTTCAGACCCCTCCATGATTTCTAAGTGGGAGAACTTGCAAAATCGCAGGGTGTTCAAATACTTCTGTTCCTCACTGTAGGTAAAACAAGTAGGCTTGCATTTCCTGAAGAAAATGCACGTGTGGATGAGAGATTTGTAATGCATTGTTCTGAAAATGCCTGAATTCAATAGCAAAATGGCAGAAGGAGGAGAAGAAATGGCTTAAGTTCTTTGTTGAAAAAGTTAAGAATTGGCTGAAGTTCTTTTTTGAATTATCTGAAGGATGAAATGAAATATATACAGGCAGGAATGTCCTTGAAGAGCTGAACAGGAAGATACCAGAATGGCCTGTATAGCTGAAAGTATGCTGGACTTATAAAGTGCCAAAAAACAGACAGAAGATCCCAGAATAATCAGGAGAACATAGTGTGGATGCTTTACAGCATCTACACAATGAGCTTCAGCCTCTGTTTTGCTTTACAGTGACTGACTACCAGCCTTGTTGCTCTGTTTTTATTATGAGTAGTAGTAAATGGACCCCTGAAGCAGTCATAGTATTCATTATTATTAAAATGCAAATTATCAAAGAGAACTCCTCATCACTTAAATTAAATCATTTCAAGGCTGACTAGCTCTCACATCTCCGCCTCCTCCTTCATTTTTCATTTTTGCTTCTTGCCCATTCTCATTTCAGGATGACGATCTGCCATTCATTTGAAATAGCCACCATTTGCATAACTGATGTAGGGGTAAGGGTGCAAACTGCACCAGTGTTGATGTCACAAAAGCAATTGGAGATGGGAGCGGAGGAATTAATTGGCCTGTGTGTTACTTCCTTCCTTCTACTCTGCTCTCGCCTCTGCTGTCGCTTCTTGACACAAAACGTCAGACAATGACAAGTGATTTCCAATTGATGCCACTGTTAAGGATCACACCAGGTGAAAGACAGGCCTACTTTGCATTTGGTGCTTTGTAGAAATATTCTGATGAAGTTGCATCAGAGAACAGCTGCTTTGTTTTTTTTGCTGCTTTTGCCCCTTTTTAACTGCTGAATGGGGACATTTCTAACAAAATGTCTTCATTATGTTTTCATGTCACAAAACCTCTTATGATTCCATTTAAGTTGTCCTAATTCTTTAGCCTCACTGTGTTATTATTCCTGATTTCAATATTCTTTCATAAATAATGAATCCATTTTGTCGTTTTGTCCTTTACAATCTGAGCATTAAAATGTACCCACTGACCAGGATTCATTTCTGATGCATGCTGGATTTTTTTCTTCCTTTATTTGTTTATTTTTTACTGCCTTTTAGCAGTAAAATGAACATTTTTGCAGAGGGGTTGACACGGTTGTTGATCAATACCAGTGTTTTCCACTTTTTTTAATTTAATTTTTGGGTGTTTTTGCCTTTAGTGGTTTCACTAAGTGGCTGAGAGGCAGACAAAAAATGAGTTTGAGAGAGGGAGAGACCTGCAACAGAGGTCAGTGGTCAGACCTGATCCGCTGATATTTTGCATGCAGTGTACCTGGGTACATGGTGCGCTGCACCATGACTATTTTGGTGCCCAGTGTTTCCCAATTTTAACATACTGCCAGTATAACAACTTATCATTAGTACAACTGCTTGAGGGAAGTATTTCAGGTAGCAAGGACACAATGTCACAGACAGTGAAACAACCTTCACAGTTTAGCACTATCACTGGGGGTGGGTGGGGGCTGGTTGCTGCCATCTACTATCATTTACCCTCCTCTGCCAGAGCATGAACTGCCCCAAAACAATGTCTGGAGACGGTTACAGTGTGAGACAGAAGTTTATGATGCATATGCCTCCTTTCAAACTGTTCAAAATTATTGTCATGCTAGCTAGCTTGAAGTGCTTTTTTACTGTTTTCTGCAACTTTTCATTAAATGTTTTACAGTCCTGTGAACAAAACATCAGGGTAAACTAAATTACACATTACAGAGAATAGACAACGGTGTATGGAGAGCTGCTGGAGCTAACTAGCACTAGCATATTCCCAGCTTGCTAACATGTTAGCCGTTAGCTTGCTAATTTGCCCTACATAACCAAACCTCCGTCACTGGATGTTTGCTGAGGATGTGCCCCTTTCTGAGCCCTTAAAATTGCTTGTTTTTTGTGTCTAAATAATAAACCTGGGTTTCAGATAGTGACTGTGACAAAGCAGGTTTATTGAGTTTGCCTAAATGAAATTTTGGTGGTGCATACAGTATGTAAGCTGCAAAATGCTATTTAACATCTTATCAGTGAAGAAACGGACTCCCTGTATGTATAATTTCTTATTTAAAAAAGTTAGATGCAATTGGACATTGGTACATTATGAGATCTTTTGATATTAAAGTATACATTTCAGCTTTTAGCCCTCACTACCATTTGGACTTACCCATGTATAAAGCTGCCTTATAGAGCTTTAAGTCAAATTTCAGAGGCACACACTCTCTAATGCCACATCAGATGAACATAGATCAGGTATGCCAAGCACCAAGTTGACTCTGAGCAGCAGAAGACATTGTCATGTGAAGGTCAAAGTCAAGGTCAAAGAGTGACAGTGTAGCTGGGTAGAGACTTGAGCAGAGGGTGCAGACTTGATGTTCAGTGTCTCATCTTCCCAGTGTGAGTGTTATTCCCACTGATGGTATGCCAGTAACCGGCATATCTGACTGAGAACTGATTTGGACGAATAAGGCTGACAGGGCTGTTGCTGTTCCAGGACTGAGAAGAGAAGAAATTTCCTATTCTATCAGGCCAAATCATATGGAGAACAGATAGGAGTTGTGATCCTTTTAGCAATCTTGTACAGTATCACTTCATTTACTTCATAGCACAATTTTTTTCTAATAGTTCTCAGAAAATTTCTTGGCCATCACTAACAGCCCAAAGCCTATTTGTTTCTCTGTGTCATCAGTAAGTGAATGATCTCTCAAATTATAATGACTTAAGCAAAATATAAGTCTACCAGGCATTCTTATATCTGCACACAACAGAAAATCATTTTAAAAAATTATGGGCATCAGCACAGTGGCCAAGCACTACAGGACTGTTGTTTCTGTTTCTCCGGTTGGAAATGGCTCATTTATTTCCTTAATTAAGTTTATCAGCAGCCTTGTGACCGCTCTGTCATTAGGCATTTATTAAATGTGAGTGAATGCAAAAATTGCTTTGTAGATGCAGTTCAGCATCTGCATTGCTGATTGATCACTTTTTGTTTAGTTGTGTGTTTGAAGATGACTAGGATAAGTTGAGCATGTGACTTGATGTGAGAGTTTTTAGCCAGGCTATTATACATAATCAACAAAAGTAAAGTTTAGTGCCATTAGCAAGGCAAGTCCTCCACAAACTTTACTGAACTTTATAGCCATCAAAGCCAGCCTTTCTCCTCCTCTCCTGGAGATATTATCAATTATATATGCCAGTAATACACTAGCCATAGTTGGCATTCATAAAATGCATCAGAAGCTCATTCACTTGCTGACAGATTTGCTGTGACCAGCACAGTTCAAGCAGAAGTCACTAGACGTGTTGTGAATTTTGTGAATATATAGAAACTAACTATCTGGGAATTTGTTAGTGAGTGATGAGCACAGGGAGACATAAACATGTCTGCAAAATGCTGCTGTTGATCCAGTTTTATTTGGATTAAATTCCTCAGTTAAAAACATCCTTTAAAAAAAATTATCATTACAACCTTGTGCTGAAATTATCTTTATTGCCCACAGCGGTGTAAATTTGTCACACTTTGCACAATATTAAAAACTAAGACATCTACCAACTTCAGAAGGACTGCCTTAACTATATACTGACACTGTACAATAAAATGTGTCCACTAATTAAATGTATCTGGCAGAGATCGGGGTGATCTGGAGATATTCTACCTAATTATCAGAAATATAATTAATGTCCCTGGCATATGAGCTAATTTCAGTGGCTTCCCGTCACTTTTGATAGAGGTGGGAGAGACTTTTTTCAGTTTTGCGTCGATGAAAGAATTGTTTATCGCACTAGACCTGATTCATTTGGAAAACATGAAAGCCTCTCTGATAGCCACATAATTAAATGGTTATTTTGGGGCATCCAATTTAAACTTGGGCTCAGCAGTGCCCTTGTAGGAGAAATAGAATTGCTTTGTCTCAGCACTCTTTTTGACTCTGAATACAGTTTAAAGCAACCCAGTCGCAATAAAACGCTAGATCTGACTACAATGAGAGACTCAGAATTAACGATTTGCCTTTGATCCGACCAGGGCGATGCGAGAGCCTTTTGTCCTCATCTAAATGAGTTCCTGGTTTAGTGGAAGGCTGCTAAATTATTAAGGCTGGGCTAGTTTGACTTTTTGAGTTTTCTTTTCCTGCACTGCACCGAGGGAAGCTTTTGCAAAGAATTCAAAGGTCTGAAAATGAAAAAATCTGAACTATATTTATAATAATCGTGATGTCTCAGTTGCAGAACATCTGCCTAATCTAATCAAGTTCCACATTAACCTACATTGTCTTTGTCTGGGCATGATTTCAGAACTTACTGTGGCAGAATACAGCACAGCGCATTATATCCTATGATGGACATTGAGCTGCCAGCTACAGTTTCACTGCGGGACACCCTCGTCCTGTTTGATATATTCTGCTGCGGTGGTGTGAGGTGGGGGGTGGGGGTTGGATCCATGAAGTGATGATTTCCATATACAAATAGATCCTGACTGGTGGCATAATCCTTCTCATGATGGCCAAAGGGCGAATTTAATGCACAAAGATATCAATGTCAAAGTCAAAGAACAGAATTGAGTCTATTTTTAATCCACTTATCTGAGTCCTTGATTTCCCACACAGTTGCCTCCTTATTCAACCTAATGAAAAATGCTTCTAAAATGCAATACTTTTGAAATATAGGTGGTGCAAATAAATCAAAACCACTGCATGTGTTTGTTTGTTGATAAGGAAACATTTAATTTAAACTCCTTCTGAATAATAACTATCTAGAAGATGTGTCTGCATGCTTGGGATGTAGAGACACTGGAGAGGAAGAGAAGCAGTTGGCTTGTTAACTTTCCTCCCCTCCTCTTAGAGAAACCTGTAAATGCTTCAGTTGACTGACATATCTGCTCTTTCTCCAGCAACGTCCTCCATCATTTCTCTCTCCATCTGTCGCTGCACTTAACAACACCCCATCCTATTGAGAATGGGCCGAGAGAGGCAGGAGATTAGCGGTAAATATGGTATTAGAAAAGACGAATAATCTCATTTTTCCTCATAAACTCTGAGGCGAATGGACAGTCCACCACTCTGACTGGCAGACACCAAGGTTAGGATATGTCAGATTGTTTGAAAGCCAGTTAGCAACGTACACGTCTTAGCCCTCAGGTCGTCATAGTGGTTGGCTGCCTGAGCTATCAGCACTAATCCTGGCCTAAAGCACTGTTCCCAGTTCCAGTAGGACCAGTATTGCTTGGGGATGTGAGATGGTTTTGCAGTAGTTTTAAAGATTTATAGTGATTTTATTCTGTGCAAATCTACCATGTCTATACCACATCAAGGTCTCCTAATGATAAAAATCATGTAAATCGAGTTCTGCAGTGGTTCTCTCCTTTCAAAATGGATGAGACCTCTGTTCCAACCTTGTCTTTAAGAAATTATGTTTAAATACTAATTTGAAACATCAAATGCGTTTTTTGGGGGAGACACATGATTCAACCTGTATAACCTTTTTTGTAATGAGGAAATGTTTTTAAAAAGTGCCAAATTGTGAAATGTTCAAACTGGTCCTGTTTAAACAACAGTCAACAGGGGTGTGAAGCATGAAAGGGACATATTTATTAACATTTAGCCAACACCAAGATCATTCACTAACCTTAAGTGCTTGTGTTGCCTAAACCTAACAGTGTCCAGCACTTTGTACAATCACCACCTCCCCCCTATAATTTCGATGTGGTACAATAATGCAACACCCCTTTCACGGGAAAAAAAAATATTGCTACTGAATACAATCCTGCCAGCAATTATGTTTCACTCAAAACTAATTTGGCACAACAAATTATTAGCATATGTAACATGGTGGCCTTGGAATCATGTAGAATACAAAGCCTTATAAAAATGAAACTTACACTAACATTAAACAGCATCTTCTTGAAGTCTGAAATCCATTTGCAATATCCCACAATAAAACAAGCAAAAAAAGGAATCAAACAAAATTTGGTAGCATAATTTTTACAGTAACCAGATTATTGCAGCGCACAGGAACATTTCTCTCATTTCCTGCTATAACTGAATTCTTCCTAATAACTTGGTTACTTACAAACTTATTGACTATACTGTAGGTAATATACTGTATGGTTTTAAATATACTGAGTAACAATGTGCAGATTTTTACTTTTGTAGTCAGGGATACAGAAGTTGACAGAATAATTTATTAACTGCATTAAGTTCCCAACATACTGTACTGTAGTGGCCCCATGTGAATAAAGCTTAAGTCAATTTTCATGAGGTGGCTTCTGTTTCCTCTACCACCCAAAACACTGCAGGATGAGACTCTCCTCCTTCTAAACCCCTTCTCCTGTGGTTCTCCTGAGAATGCAGAGTGGACGTCCCACTCACTTTTACTTCGCCTTTCCCTCTGCCGTATTTTCTCTCTCGAAAATGTGCTTATAAGATTTCTGTGACAAAAGGCAGAGATTCATGTTTACACCTATATACACCTCTCAGGCAACAGCTGCATTTGCCAGCAAGGTGACAAAAACATGCTGTCAGGACGCTGACACCGTCTGAAACAAGTGACAGGCTTTGCACCAGATGCCTCATACATGCCTTAAGGGATGATTTTTGAACATATCTTATTTCCCAATATGTCTTGTGCTGTGGAAAGCAATATGAAATATGCAGTTTATAATGTTATGCCTGTTTACCTATGTTATGAAGCAGTGATGCATTCCAGAGAGCCCTCAAACTAGATCAGAATTCAGTTTGCTCAGTATGCATAAGTCCTCTTACACTGACGGGACCTGCTTTCACCTTGAGAGTTACTGCATTAGAATTAAAGACATATCAGCTGGTAGGTCATCTGATTATTTGGCCATAATCAAAGAAAATATAAAGAAATTTTTTTATTTACACTAATTTTCTGAGTGTTCTTATGCTTCCCATAATGACTTTCAACAAGCCAAACAGAACGGTAACAAGACATAGCTAACTAGTTTGTGAACATTGCTCCGTGTGACTTCCTGTTGTCTTGTAGTTACTGGCACATAACAACTTTGTTTGGATTAAATGCAGATATGTAGGTGAGCTGCCAGATTTTGCTACCTTTGCTCCTCAAGTTTATAGTGTTTATGCTGTGCTATGCTAATCTAAGCATCTGCTAGTTGAGGCGTTGCATTTAACTGCTACTGATGTTACTATCTGCCTCTTTGCAAGAAAGTGAATGCTGCATATTTTCCAAAATGCTGAACTACTCCTTTAAAGTTCCTGCCAGTGATGGGATGTGTCTTCTACAATGTGTAAGGCTTCTTGATGCTGTAATATATTTCTCACCAATAACCTCAAAGTAAATTCTAAAATCAAAGCATCAAGAACAGGTATAAAATAAGGTATGCTTATTTTGTAAACAGCATGAAAAATAATGTATATATTTATAATTACTATGCATAAATAGATTTGGAGCAGCTAAGATACCTTTTGATGAGGTAACTTTTTTTTTGCATTAGAAACGCTACAGTTAAAAGTGAGAAATATAATCGATTAAAACTACGATGAAAAAGCATCAAGTGCACCCATTTATCACATTTTATTTACTCCCATTGTTTACTCTGGAGGAGCAGGGTTTCATAGCTAAATAAATCCCTTCAGGACCTTGACGCCTTTGCCTTCCCACGCATTAAAGATAATGGAATAATTCACTTGCCCTTGGGCCCTCACAGTGCATCCATATAGAACTTCTTATTGGGTCAGCAGCAAATTGAATGAACCTCCTTTCCATAAAAAGGTAATGGACTCCCTCAGATGGTCCCCTAAATAACACAGGCAGTAGGGGAGGTGAGAGGGACCAGTTTATTATCTGACTCTGAATACAAAAGGGGAAGGTCACTCAGTCATTGATCACTGGTTTCCCCCATAGGGAAATGATAACTGTGTGCACCAACGTGGGCTGAGGTCACCTCCAGCCGTCACCAGAAGTGGGTTAGAACCCCTCCAGTAGATTTGGTTAGGTAGGTAAAATTTCTAAAATTTTTATTTGGCATCTACTACTTCTGTTGGCACAGCCTTAAAGAGTAAAAAAAACTAAATCTGTGAATGCTGTAAAATGTAATTGTGGCAAAATCTATGGTGCTTTTACTGTATTTTTCAGTTAATCTGCAGTTAATTTCTTGATTAATCAATAAATGGGTCCATAAATTGTAAGAAAACAGTCGTGTCCACCACAACCTTTTAGATACTCATCTTAAAATCACTTAAGATGAAGAAAAACAGCAAATCTACACAACTGAGTAGCTGAAAATACAATTTTATGGCAATTTCCTTGAAAAATCATGTGTATTGATTTACTGACTACTCATTTCAGCTCAAATTTGAACAATACTTCACGCAAGGCTTTCCACCATTATACAGGAAAATAAATGAAATAAAACAAAGCAAATAATTACATTAAAATTTATTTGACTTGCCTGTGTGATCAATGGTTAGAGTTACGGTCTAGATCACCTTTATTAGTAGGTTGAGGTAAACTGAACATTGAATTGTCTTTGAGGCAAAAACTTACAATCGCCAAGCCTTAACAAAATGAAACTTTTCTAATGTCTGAAGTGCCTTTAAAGTGGCGCTTTACTTCTCCAAAGAACAGGTCAAAGGTCATCACCCCTGCAGCTGGAAGGGAGGGTTTTTTAGCCTCAGACTGTGAGGATGAGGATGACAATAATATAGCTGCTCATAGGTCACTGGATCACCTCTGATTATAGTATATTGTGTCTGCTGCTACTGATATTTTTAACAGCATTTGTGTCTGAAAATCAGACCAAGTCTACCGGACAGCCAACAGCACCCACACTGAGTAGCACCAAGGGGGAGTGGTGTGTGGAGGAACAGGGAAGTCAGCGGGTGTCGCGATTGCTCTTTGTAGTTGTTCACGTTCTGTGAGATTACTGTGGCAGACAATGCCTAAAATTGTTTCTCTAAGGACACCGGAGAGGTATACTGAGTTGGAGACTATGTGAATAATGCAACTTTGTGAATAGAAACAAAAAAACGGGATAAAAGGCAGAGAAAGATGGATAAATACAGATTACATCGAAGATATGACACCCATGAACCATGTAACAGCCCACAAGGTCTAGCAGCAAATGTAGGAGGAGGTCCTGACTTCGATACACCACAGATAGCGGTTGTTACGGGACTGTGAAGCTATTCTCACTTTGCTTGAGACTTGGCTTCTTGGATGAGACTCCAATAGATAGAGACAGAAGGTTAAAGCAGCACACAACGGAGACGAACAAGCCTGCAGGCCAGATACTAGCACATGAGGAAAGTGGTGAGTTGGTTGGCTGGAGACTGCATATTTATAGCATCAAAATGGTGGTTGATCTGCTGGAGCTGTTGGATGCTGCGCCTCCATCTGGCCATGTGGCACACCTGGTAGGAGGCCAAGAAGACGCACTGATGAGAACATGAGGAAAGACCATGGGAACAGTTCTCCTGTTCATGTCCCCATGCCAAAACTAGCATAATAAAAGTGTGAATGCACAGTGTGAAAAATAATAAGCGCAGGTGAGATAAAAAAAAAAGACAGGGGCCAGATAATATGTTTAGAATGATACTTGCATATCAGCAGTGCTAATCTCAGTGTTGATGCTGTGTATTTGACTTTTGGTTTCTGGTGGTTTTAGTGTTTATGAGCAAGATTCTTGGTTTAACAAGTTTCATTTCTTTATCATAGGCAAGTAAATTATTTTAGGCACAATTTAGAACAAACTAAGGAAAGATCTATGCCCATCCTGGGCTTCATGTTGCACTTAAAATCCAATTCAGGCACTTGATAATAAAACCCTTTAATAAATACTGTATGAGCTAACATATTTAAAATACAGCACCCACCTTCCTTTGGATGTCTGGACACACAGTGAACTCAAACCAGTATGATTCCACACACCTGTCAAGTGAACCCAGTGCAAACCAGTATGATTCCACAAACCTTTTGAGTGAGCCCAGTGCGTACACGTAAGGATCCTTCAGACCAGTAGGGGTAGTTTAGGCAAAAAAAAAACACTAAAAGCTTTACTCACCAGGGGTAGAGCCCCACAGCTCATGAAAAAAATTATTAATTGTGACAACATCAAAAGTTGCCCTATTTTACCCTATGCTGTATCTCCTGTAGGGAAGGAGAGAGGTCAAGTTCTTGATTTAGGCCTGGGTAACTGTTGGCATTATGTTGTTTAAGGCATCTCTCTCTCTCACCTCCTCCTGTGACCTCTGTACCAATGACTCTCGAAGTAGAATCGCTGCCATGGGTTGTTAGATGATGCCTGGGTTCCCAGTACAAAAAACATAGTGGTGCTCAGCCACTCTTCCCCCAGTCTTAGTTTGGGTCTGAGTCCATAGTGTGTCCAGACATCCTGACGAAAGCGGGTGCACCGATACATATTGATCTATCTATCTATCTATCTATCTATCTATCTATCTATCTATCTATCTATCTATCTATCTATCTATCTATCTATCTATCTATCTATCTATCTATCTATCTATCTATCTATCTATCTATCTATCTATCTATCTATCTATCTATCTATCTATCTATCTATCTATCTATCTATCTATCTATCTATCTATCTATCTATCTGTCTATCTATCTATCTGTCTATCTGTCTATCTGTCTGTCTGTCTGTCAGCAGTGGTGAGGGACACCAGAGGTGCTCCTGTTATGAATTGTCTTTCTCACATAAGTTAGAATAAATTGAATTCTATAAATTCAATCATCAACCTCACTTTTAGATATTTTCTAGCTGAGCAGTCATTTGGGACACACACACCTATTTGTAATTATATCAGACCGCAGAAGCCGACATGAGGCAAAAGCGTGAAAGCACACTGTGGGGGGGGGGGTCACCGCTGAGGATGAGGTTGAAGAAAAAGAAGAAGAGATGGAAAGCCAAAAGTAACTGAACATGTCGGTATCTTCTGAACGCATTCTCTAATTGCCCACATATATCGAGATCTTGTCAGGAGTTCCTTCACTCTCTCCCACACAGAGGCGTCGATTGGACTGTTTCATTCTGCCTGTCAAGGCCGGCTGCAAACCTGAGATGTTTACTGAAATGAATTAGCGTGGAACCCTCGCAGCTCATTAAGGCAGAGGGGGGAGACTGAAATAGTAAAGTGTAGGGTCCCGGTCTGGTCATCCATCGAGGTCCATACGTCCAAACAGGTGTGTGGAGAAACCTTTAGGTTAATGCTGGAAATGACTAGCACAGTACAGGCAACTACAATGAAATGTGGTGTGGGATAATTGGAAGCAGAAGAGGGGAAAGGGAGCTGAGAAAGTCCTTAATGCAACAAGCTATGGTGGTTGGTCTGTCAAAGCAGATTTTAAATTAGCTTCAGTGTTGCGGAAAAAGTTTATATTTATGGCTTTCCTTGCAGTGGCTAGTAAATATTACTTCTTTAATTGGTTTCAGCCAGATGGTAGTTTTATTTTCTGTCTGTTCTCTCTCTTAATTGGGAGTTGTGTGCTGCAAAAGTTGATAATATTTATTTAGATCATTACATAAATAAAATTTCTTCACACAAACCCAAAATTCACATCTAATATTGAGCAAGTGAAGTGTCCGGTCCTCAGCCCATCTGTCAGCTGCCTGTTCGAGTGAAAAAATTAGACGTCACTTGGAAAAATATGTCTGCATTCGCAGCACAGATTAGCAGGCCCATTTCTTGGATCCAACTGATCCTGAAAGACTCAACTCTTTGTCTTCTTCTGTGGTCAGACTCTGCAGGAACAACTCCTGCCAATCATCCAGAGGCTTCATCCTCAGCAGCTTCCTCCTGCCACGTTGTTCCTCTCTGGCGTCATACTTGTGCTAATTAAACACATGGTACGCAATGATTGTTGCTTGCTGCACACCACATACATTAGCATCTGCAGAAGGCTCTTCAGTAATCTCCTTTAGACAGGAAGAAGAGCACTGAGGAAGTCATCTGCACAAGCTGCTAATTAAACCCAGCTATGTCTGCTTTCCTCCCTCCGCCTTCACACAAAGAAGCCTCTAATCACTTCTAACTCAATTCGGAAGCAAGTAATTGATGCACACATAAAGTTTATATTGCGTGAAAGGGGAGAAATACTACCACTTCAGTTATTGGGACCATGTGACACCAGAGTTATTATTATAGCTCTGGAGTTTAAATGCTTCTGAAATTTTGGCCTAATCAAGAGTCAGGTGAGTTTTGTGCACATGTTGCAGTTTGCAGGGGGCACAGTCTTTTTGCCCAAGCAAAAATCTCCGAACTGCTGCTGCTTTCTCTGTTGGCTTTGGTTACATGCTCCACATAAAATAAACTTTCCTTAATATTCTGCTTCTCAGGCCAAAACAGCTTGAAATGCAAAGCAGCAGCTACAGGAAATGGTGCCATCTTTTACAGAGCCGCAGGCTTCGGCCTTCAACTCATAGGGAAGTGTTGCTGCTCACGCTGACATTATATTACCATGCAGACAGCGCTGACACATACATGTGACCATATATGACATGTCATCATTTAATAAGACAATTTCAACACAGATCACACACTCCGCAGCAGCAGCACATCATATGAGGATGTTATTGAAATGTTAACATACATTCCTCCTCTGTCTGGAGTGACTGCTATAATGAAACGCAGCACTAACAGCTCTTGAGAATTTAAGAACTGTGATTTGATTTTAGCTCTACAGAGAGAAGGCAAACAGAGAGAGCTGCCAGTGAAATTCAGCAGGTTTTCCTAAGTCAAATGAAGCCTTTAGGCTACGATTCCCTGGCTAGAAAAATAATTTTATTTTCCAAAAGGGCTTCATCTTCCCGTTGATGTTAGGTTCTCATTTACATAATTCTGTAGAGAGCTATTTAAATTTTAATATGTTCTGACTTCAGTAATTTAGCTTAGTAGTGAAGTCAGTAGGGGATGGAGATATTTTTTCTATTATTATAAATTATTACTTCCTCAAACTAGGATTAATACTTATATTATTTTATCCTGAAAGAGTGGATTTTATATTTTGTTAATGGGCCTTATTCTAAGACAGAAAATCTGCCGTTTGTTTAGTGAAGCAGTTCCTCTTTTAGGAGGGAGAGCTTTGTCGAGTCCCTGCTAAGCAAATCAGTCTCATTACACCTGCCAGTGAGGTTCTTTACACAATATGAAGGCACAGTCTTGCACCCATGTAACTACTGGACCCCATCACTGCAGGTTCATGTAATAGCTGCTGTTCTGAAATAACACTGAAGTACTTCTTTTTGTAGCAAGTGGCCTCATCTGTGATTGTAGGTCATGGAGTTTCTACTGCCTTATGCACATTTAATCACAGCCTTATATTCTCACATTTTTTTCTGGTTGTCAAGATTGTCTTGAGCTTTAATGACCGCTTTAGGCAAGTAAATTCACCCAGGTCCTGCACAGCTTCACACAGCCTGATGTTAAAATTGTTCATACACAATTTCTATTAAGATTTCTGACATGTTCAGAGCTGTCGACTCACCCTGAGTAACCTCAGCTTGGAATTACAGTTCTCAGTAAATACTTCCCTGGCCAGAGGCAGAGGTCTGAGCCAATCGACTCATTTGTTCTGTCTGAAAGTGATTGTTACAGAATGGAGACTGTTTTAATTTGATTGATGTGTGGTTCTCCAAGCGGTGGATTCTGTTGTAATTACTCTGTGCGCACCATGATAAGAAAATTAATCAACCCATTATGTTGCTCCCATTTTATCATCAGGACACAATAATTGAATAAACGAACCTCACTTGTCTTCAAAGTCACTCTGACTTGCAACATTTTCACCCGCTGGAAGGGTAAAGGGCTCGCTACTGCTGATTGACTGATAGTGAGGCGAGGATGCTGAGCTTAGGCCATACATGGGCCTTCAACAAATAACGGTTGCCTCGAAGTACTAATACCACCATGTAAAAATGCTCAAGTGAATGTCCTAGGGGCTTTGACCGCCTTCTGTCAGGGGTCACAAGCTGAAAAGATTAAAAAAAAGCTTTTTCTTAGAGCTTATCAAGTGTGTTTTTATGTAAAATAATATAAAATGATTAGGTTGGCTGTAAAATAGATGTAGTGGAGTAAAAATATTTCCCTCTGACATTAAGTGAAGTGCCATAAAAATGAAATACTGAAGGAACTTAAATGTTCTTATGGTAGTTAATTTCCACCCACAGTTGATACAAGGCATCAAGTTCAATCATTGAAAGAATTCATTACAGATCAATCATGAACCTTTAATTTGAAAACAGAAAAACAGAAAACTTCCTCCCATCACTGTATAATTACAGTCTAATGTCCTGTCCAAGCGTCTGGCTGACGGCGGATGTTAAATTTGGAGCAAACCGACGAAGAGGGGAGATTGCCTGCAGTCACTGATACTGTATTTCCTAACTGGGGCTGAAGAGACACTAAATCTTTGAAGTTCACTTCTATCATTCTGCCTTCCTATCTCGCATTATAAGGAAGAAGAGGCGGCTGATCACAGCTGCCCTAAAGCATTTGCATCCATCACTGCAATTTATTTTAGCAGGAGGAATGTCTCCAAAAATCTATTACCCATCTACACGTTTGGGACAAAAATGGCTTCTGCTGAGCAGGGAGACACATGAGATGATTTTCTTACCCACAGGAGAAGAATCTGCTCTTTAACATGAGCAGACATGAGCCAGGGGATGTGACCAACCTCCACAAAAACATAGATGCAAACTGGATTAATTACATGGCAAAATAATTGTTTCTTGCTTACACTTCACTAAAAATATGAGCTTAGTCATAAAATTGTTTAAATGTAAGCACTTTCTAAATAATCAAATATCATCTCAAGGATCTGAAGCTTTGGTACATAACATTTTCCTGTTTTTTTTTTGAAGGCAGCTTTAATGATCAAGCGGTTGGATCTTGGGCTCATGTGCCTAATTGATTTGGACTGCTTGACTGCAAGGTCATGTTTTTATGTGTCTGAATGATTGCCTTAAAACCTCTTATCATTTATTCAGTAACACTTCACATCCACTTTACACTGAAAAGTTTTGAAAGCCTTAAGAATTGGCCTTGTGAGGGATGTGTTCGATTCACTTGATGTGGGTTTAATTGCTCGCATGTGTCCTTTGGGTGGAGATAAAGTTGTTCCTGACTCAAGTCTGAAACTTGGATAAACGCTCTCAGTGTAAATTAAAGCAAAGTGCCTTGGGACCACCTTGTTTGGGTTTTATTTGTGGCGGGAGATAATCCTTTTCCCCTGTATTTTTTTTCTCCTATAATAATCAATTGTTCCTGTCACCCTGACAGTGATAATGAAAAGTTTATTAGCCTCCCTGAACCCCACAAGTGGCTGGGGAGCTCTTAAATCATCTGCAGAAATGAAGAGGAAAAATAAAAAGCATCCCAGGTCTGCATGCTTTACTGTCACACAAAATTCTCTTGATTCCTGAGAGAGTGAAGGTCACGCAAGTCCTTCTGCAGTCTCCATTATCAGCTCTGGTAGGCTCGACATGTTTACAAGCTGGTAAGGTATAATAGAGCTCCTTTAGCACTAATTTGGGCAATTTGGCAACCCTCCACTCTGAATAATCAGGATGTTTGGATAGGGCCACTCTACTCTATAGACTCTGAGGAGCACTCTGGGGAAATCATTTTTCAGTATACTTTATGTAGAAGTAAAATTTCTTTCAAGACTTTTAGTTATGAAATGATTATTAGCATGAACGTAGACAAGCTTTGGTCTGTATTTTCAACGTGACTACCAAGTAGAAAGTAGATATTGAACAGTAAATTTGCCCTTAAATTCACCAACCTCTTGTTAAGACTTCTCATAGTAACTTTCAGCCATTGATCCGCTGATGCTGTTTTCCTGTTGTTGCTTTAGGGTTAGCTGTATTGATTTTTCTTATTTGCCACAGTTTGTTATTCACTTGCTCTATTAGGTGTGAGTCTTCTTTGCACTCAGCAGGATAGAGCACCTGTGAGGTTGGCATGGCAACTAAAATGATGAAGGGCCACCCAGTGTGTATTTTTGAAAGCCGGTGCTTATATCAGTGTTTTGAAGTATTTACCTCCACCAAGAAGGTTGTTGGTTTGTTCACAGCATACCTCAAAAAGTAATGAATGGATGTTGATGACATTTTTTGGGGAGGTAGGGTACGGCTCACGGAACAACCCATTAGATTTTGGTGCTGAACCTGATCTGCTAATCCAGAATGTTCACATTTATTGGGCTCACAGAAAACCTGCAGCCACACTAACACCAAACTGTAGCTGAAACTCTGAGCTGCCGCGATGGAGGTTTGTGCTCTCTGAGTGCTGTCTAGTTTTTTGATGTATTTATACTGAAAAAACCCTGTAAAGCCCAACATATCAAAAAATAGAACATTCTAATTTTTTGGAACTGAGATGTTTATTAAACCTTTTAACAAAATCCAAAATATAATTCATGATTCGAAATTCAAGATTCACGATTTTTATTTGCCATATATGCATAGACAGACAGTCCAGGCATATAGGAATAAAGGTTCCATATTATTTAGATTATTTCTATTTCTTTTGTATCACATTTGATATATGGGGCATTTTTGGTGATTTTTTTTGCTCAGAAACCTTGCGTATCAAATATGATACAAATGGTTTTATAGGGTTAACCAAACATCCGAATTTTGTTTTTTTCGCACAGAAGCATCTACATCACTATACATAATTTGATTAGAACCTAAATCTATCCTCTGAAACCAATCCTAATGAAAATCTTTAGACTTAACAGATCACCTATTCCTATTCTTCCGGCTCTGGGACCTTTTCAGCTGTAGGAACCTACCAACACATAACCCCTTGTCCTGAGTTCTTCTTTTGCCCAGAGTGGGTGGGGGGGCTATCAGCATAACAAGCATTGTGAGTGAACATACACTCATACTGCTTCAGAGGTCAAATGAGGGCTTCAGCGAGTGGGCCATAAACAAAACAGTAAAGACATCACATTTCTGCAAGTCTGTGTTAACTGGAAAAAGTTAAATAGTGTCCTGTTATCAGTGCACAGTTAAATGGGCCAACTGCTGCGGGAGCCCACTATTCATATCAGAGGGTTCATTAACAGGGACAAAAAGGCAAAAGATTTCTTTTACACAAAATCATGTAAATTATTTCTGTCTTTATTTTATTTTATTTTATTTTATTTCTTTTGCAACTTCTTTTTACCTTGCTGAAAGTTTTTCAGTGGAGACCATCTGAGAAGGAAAAACTGATTTACTTTGAGAGAGCAAAACATAACTGATGGGGAATGCATTTGTCTCTTTGTGCTTTCAGGAGTAGATGAGATTGCTAAAAGAAAATTCACAAATGCCCCTCAAGTGTCTCTTAACTGTGTTTTGTATGATCTCTTTTGTCAAAGTGGGATATCTATACATACAAGGATTAGAAAGAAAAGGTTGCCTTTGAGTACTGTGTTCTGTGTCCCCATAGATCATCCAGCTCTGTACACACTCGAACACACCAGAAGGCCTGTAGATGCAAACTCAGGCAGTTTTCTTCACAAGCTTTGTGTAAACATGAGATTTGAATAGAGTGCAGATGAAAACAAAGCTTGCAGAATGTAATTGGGGCAACTGAGAATATAATCTGTGTAATTCATCGGTGCGATTTTGACACATTTGTAATGTAAACACTGGTGTTGTATAACACTGTTTCACTGGTTAATTTAACGGCTGCCTGCATGCTTCTGGCACACCTGTACGATGTCAGATGCTGTTGTGAGTCGGAGTCCTCCAGCAGCGAGCTGGTGTTGTGTAAAGCAGCTGGCAGATTACTGAGCCGCTCCTGACACATACTGTAGTGGTTTATCTCAATTTTACCTCGTAGATGGGGTGTAGATTGTAAAAGTGTACACAAACTGTGGCTTTGGCAGTTGATGTTTCATAAATATCTCAGCACAGGGCTGAAGGTTCTGGATGGCTAGATAGACAAAACAAACATTTAGACATGTTCTGCTTTTACCCTTTTTATACCTAACTGACCTGTTGATACATCTGCAGTCTTAGACACACTTGCACAAACAGCCCAGTCTCATAAAAGTTACATTCCAACTAATTTAACCCAGTGGTTTTCAGTTTGCTAACACATTTATTGTGCTTTTAACAGACCCTGATGACGGCTACAAGCCTAAATGTGTTGGTCTTAACATTAAAGTTGCTTTACACATTGCAAGCGTTGCTGGACTTTTTGCCTTTCCAGTATGTTTTTCCTTCATCTATGCACCTTGGCAGTGAGTGAAGTTGTACTACTAACACATTTCCTGGAGACCTGCCCTACCCTTAACCTAATACCTAACCTCACCCTAACTTTAAGCCAAGTGATCACTCTAAAATATAATGACGTACATTTTGGGGACTTGCTTCTTGTCCCCACAATGTGATTGTGTAAACAGATTTATGTCCCAACATGAGTAGTACCAGGCCACACTCACACTCATCCTGCATAGCATCTCTCCATCCAAATTTGGAAATGCAAATTTAAAAAGCATTGTCTTCTCGTTTGCAACATGTTTTTATGCACCATCTGTCAGTATTTGTTACCCATTCATATGACAGTGAGGAGCAGCAGCATATGATGGGGCAGAAGAACCCCATATTGAGAGGAGGGAGATGTTCCCTCTGTGACACAGGCAGAAACAAGAGCTTGCCACAGAATGGTCACTCCTCTCAGCCTCCACTGACACCAGTACTCATCACCAAGGGAGCTGTATGATGAGGTCAAGAAGTCAAAAAGACAGATTTACCTGGAGTGTTCCTGTACACACACTGGTTTCAGTTAGCGGCATTCCCATTGTATTTTATTAGGGATTGTAAAGAAGTGGATCCTAGTCTATGGCTCCATTTTACCTGTTTTACTGTAAATAAATTCAGTCAGAACTTTGCAGGATTAGTGTCCAAGTAATTCTGCATTGTTTAGTACTCTTACTTAATCTGCTCAGCAGTTATATTCATTTAAAGCTGTTTGTCAGCCTGGTGCTTTGAATTGTCCATTCAAATACCTTCAGTCACTGCCTGATTATGAATTACATCTAAAAAAGGATTGTCCATGCTTGAGAGTAGGAGTCTAAGTTTGTGTGTGTGTGACAGAGAGAGAGAGAGAGAGAGAGAGAAGGAGCGAGGGGTGTTGTTTGGCAGATACAAACAGCTTGCGACAAATCCAGTTGCTTCTAGCAAGGAAAGTTTCTTCCATAAATCGCAGGGCCAGAGCAAGGGAATGTGCATCTGTGATAGTGGAATCAATTTCATTTAAAAGTCATCAACCGCAGCACTTAGAGTGACAGCAAATAACAAAGAAGCAGAGAGATGTCCTATAAAAAGAAGCTTTGAGCCACTTTCCACTCCACCTTCATTACTGGAGTGTTCAACAGCACAAATGTTGTGTAGATAAATTGTCTTTAGAGCAGGGAGTTTTAATGGCAAACTGGAAAAGGCCTAACTTGTTACGACCGGTAAGTCGAATTGAGACTCACAATGGAAGAGGCGCACTCTGAGCAGTTTAAATGATTTATTGGAACTCCCACAGGGGAAATGAGAACTTGGAGTAACGTATAGGTAACAGTCTGGTGACGCTGGAACCTGGTTGCAAGGCGAGGACCAGAATTGATGCAGGACTGGGTGTAGAAGGAGGTACTGAAGGTCGGGTGTTAATGGCAGGTGCCATGCCAAAGCCACGTTGAAAAGAGGGAGACGAGGGTAGATGTTGGAGTGAGGAAACACAGGCGAGTGGCAGAGTCACAGGAGACAACTCACTTGGTGTTGGAGAATCACAGGTTACAACTAGTAGTGAGAAAAGCTCACTGGTAGTTAAATGCAGCCAGAGCAGAATAGACAACAGGTGGCAACGTGGCATGGCGAAGCCAGGGTATAAGTGTGCTTCGGGATGATTAGGCAATGAGAAACAGCAGAGCTGAAGCCACACCCGCCACTCACCCAGGGTGAGAGGAGAGATGGAGACCCAACATAATTGGACTATAATTCTATTTGATCCTCCATCTGCTTTATAGCTGTGAATTAACCATTTAAGTCATTTATCAACCAAAAAAGCCAAACTTTCTTTTTTTCCAGCCTCACAAATGTGAAGATTTTGATATATATACAGTCTACATACAGCCACCTATAAAGTGAATGCCACTGAATCACCATGTGGTCACAAGCTACTGTATCGCTAATACCAGAGTATACAACATCAACCCAACAGCCTTGGGATGTTGAGAACCTAAAAGAATACAGGCGCATGTATATAAAGGATAAGGCCTATCGTTTTCTTTATTATTAGTATTTCCAGCAATCTCCATACAGAGACCAAAACTGACAATGAATTCATGATTAATCATTGTCAGTCTCATTCCTGGATAGGCTTGTTTGTCTGTGTGATAGATCTCCATTGTTTTTCAAGAACACTTAATAACACATTAGTGAAACACTGCTGTACTAGGTGGCATGTTTTTTATAACAAACCCCAAGTCCATTATGTTGCCCCAAAGTCTCCAAGCAGCCATAATTTCCTGTACCGGTACCAGTCAGCTGCATATGCGCAAGCTTTTGTGCAAGCTCTCAGCTTTGTTTACCCTCCGCTAGCTCCTCATGCTCGGGTCTGGAGTTTGCTAATGAAGAAATATATCACCCAGTGCAGTGGTGTGGTTCCCTGATATGTCTTTAATCCTTCTTAAACAACAACAGAGGTGGATCACACAGACGAATAAGCTGAGCCAGGACTGACAGTCATTAACTGTGAGTAGAGGCAATTCATTGTTGGTTTTAGTCTTTGTATGGAGATTGATGAAAATACTATTAATATAGAAAATGACCAGATTTATCCTTTAAACAAGATGAAGCAAAAGAAGGATGATGCTGTTGTACATTCATTAAATCATTAAACGTGGTGAAGTGCGGTCTACTGATTGGGCTCTGATGTTTAGTCACATCAAAAATCTATGACCATCTCAAAAGACAAAAGTATTGTACTGGTCCTTATTGCTGCAACACTGCAGCCTGTACCTCCCCTGCCTCCTCCTGTACTGTATTAGCATTTAGATTTAATGTATGAAAATTAATGCACCATATGTTTTTTTTTTGTTTGTTTGTTTCTTTGTTTTGTTTTTTGTTATGTGCTTGTGCAAATGTAAACTAACCAAACATCAAACAGGTACATTGCTCAAATGGTCAACAACCTGAGACCTTGCAAACATGTCACACCATCAGTGGACAGAAATCTTAAGAAAGCTTAATATAAGGATTTAGCAAATCAGTTAAGAAATTATCAAACTTGTTATTGATCAATAATCATTGATTAACTAACTGGATAATTGTTTTATCTCTAACACCAACAGAATTGAGGTAAAACAAAACGTGACCCATCAGTTTCAAAATTAACTCCAGTGATTAAGTTCAAGGATGAGTTTGATCAATAACATAGAACAATTCAGAAAACAATATAAGCAGACCGACGCTGGCTTCTCCATCAACACCAGGAGAGCATTAGCCACATCACTATGATGTTCCTCTCTCATCAGCCTCCTTGATCACACTAATCATCCTTCCATTGCCTGGCTTTATCTCCCCTATCACCTTTCAAACACTCGGTCATGTCGGAGCGCCCAGTCTGTCATTTTGCATTATTAGTCCCCCCGCCCTGGGGCTCCCCCACTTATGCAGAGAAGCAGAGGAAAACAAAAGTGAGGAAGATAGAAAGCGACGGCTCCTGCCTGCTCTTCCTGGGGGAGGAAAAGGAGGAGGTGGAGGCGTTGACGGCCTAATCTCTGGCTCTGATTATCTTCTCATTACAATCAGACGTGAGCCACTGGAAGAAGAGCAGAAACTGTATGCTCAAATCTCCCATGACTAAAACAGAGGATAATAAGCAGGGCTAGAACTGTGTGCTCATATCTAATCATTCACTTTATTTAGTCATTTGTTCAGCAGCTGCATTTTGCATTTGTCTATGAATGAAGTTTTTTGAGAGGTTCAGGTGGAAGTGGTCAAATTAGCAAACAGCTGACTTACAGTAAGATTATTTGGAAGCCTGAAAAGACTTGCCACAAATTTAAAACTGCAGGAAATATGTTTCAAGATGAGGCTGTGACTTGCAGTTTGTCTTGAGTTTACTCTTATACTTATGTAACTGAACTCAGCTGCAACAGGAACTGGTTAGTTAGCAACCCCCTTGTTACTCTTTGCTGTGTTGGAAGTGGTCATTTGTACAGTTGGGTAGTCATAGGTAGCTCAAATACAGTGTACTATGAAAGAACCACAAGTGATGTTAGCACATTAGCTAGCTAGCTTAGCATGAATGTCATTTCTCATAACTTCCTTTAATGTTTGAAAGTGCATCACACCCACTCCATAACACTTCTCAACAACAATTAAATAAATCACAGTGCACATATGTTCCAACTGGAGACATACAGAAATTAATACACATTTGTACACAGCCTACATTGGGCATGTCCCTCATAATCTGGCAACACTTCCTAGTCACCATTAGCATTTATACACTAAGAGAGAGCGTCCCTAAGCCAACATATAGTCCGTACAGCTATAGCAAGTGATGACAGTAATGCCAAGTGGAATCACACACTATACAAACTTTGTTACACCGGTGTTAATACACTCAGTTGGCAGTTTATTAAGTTTATTAGGTACACCAAGCTAAAACTAATGCAGTATAATACAACAAACCTGCAATAAATCCTGAGAGGTATATCTGTTATTAAGCTTAGCCTCATTGATCCAGTATACATGGGGAGGGCAAACAATATAGGTCAACAGTAGCAAATTAAATTCTCCAAAATGATCATAGAGTTGAATCAACAACTCTCTGACACAGTTTCAAAAAAAGTTCAACATAGTCTCCTTCATGAAAGAGGATTTATTGTTGGGCTGTTGTATTAGACTGCATTAGGGTTAGCTATAGTGTACCTAATAATCTGCCAACAGGGTGTATGTTGACAATTAAAAATGATGAACCTCTGATTTATTAGAAATAGAAATTTAAGGAGCTCATATGACCATGTTTTGCATCTGTCCAGCACAAGAAAGAAAACACCATTTCCCCAAATGTCAGAGCAACTGAAGCATGTAAATAACTACAGTTCAACTGACACCTTGATTTGAATGGCAAATGGCTGGCGGGGAGAAATAGAGGGGAATAAAACACATAACCATAAAGAAGACCAGAGGGAGTGAGGCTAACCAAGCATGTTAAATCTCGCCTTCACTGTCATATGATGGAAGCATTAACTGTGCAGACAACTTGAAAAATCACTTCAAGAACCTATCAAGACCAAAAACTAAATCCGTTTCTTCTTTGTTGTGCTTTCCTCACAGCTCGGAAACAACAGTCTGCCAGTTCAAGATAGATGAGAGGACCGCGATTGACAGCAGGGTGGACACCGCCGACAGAAATGGCTGTTCCAAAACAAAAGGACACAAACACCACAATCATCGCAGGGTCAGGAAGTGAGTACATCTTTATGCTTTCACAAATGCCAAGCAGAAACCTTGACAGCCACCAAGGTTTTGTGATCTCAAAGAACATGAAAGTCAAGGAATCGGTGTCCTTCAAAGCTGTAGGACTGTGGACACAGTGGAACATTTCTGATGATGAATAACAACCATTTTTATTTGTTTGTCGAGGTGCTGCTGTAGATTGTAGTGCTGAAAAAAGTCTTTTAGCAGTGCACCAAAACTCCTTCAGGGTTTGACTTGCAACAGGAAAACAGAGATAATCTCTATATTCTGGTGTGGGCAATGTAAACAGTCTTATCAGGTCAGGCCCAGTGGAGAAATACAAGATGCTGTGAGGAATTCCACATTGTGTCATTCAGATCCTCTCTTTAACCTGCAACTTGAACCAAAAATCTCCATCTCTCAGTGGGAAAAAATCAATCCACACAGATTTTTGTTAAGAAACCTCTTAATTAATCTGACACCTTCAAAGTCTTTGTAGCCCCACAGCAGGAAAGCAGCCAGTGATGTGTAAAACACGACTGAAGTGTTAGAGAGGATCATAAACATGAACCACTCCTCTTGGGATGAACTTTACCTGGCGGCTGCTTCTCTTTTCTGAATTTAACAGAGAACGCGTAGGCACACAAGCTTCTGATAATCATTTTTTTCTGTGTTGTACATGCATGAAAAGACATCTTATAGAAATAGTGCACTGAGACAGATTTATAGTGGTGGTTATTCTCAACACAGAGTTGAATCTAGACTCGGGGACTGTCCTATGTTGCATCTCTGCTGACCTTAATATTATGTTTTATGAAATTGTGTTCATTTTTTCTGAGGTTACCAAAGAAATCTTGCACCTCAGGTGAGGCACTGTGCCCCCACTGGAATATGGTCCTATTTTGTCTGAGCCCTTCTTTGCAATTTAGACTGAGATGAGTATAGTTTTACAAAAGCTGCGTTTCCACCAGGAAGTGCCTGATACTTTTTATTCCTACTGTCCCAGGGATAAAAAAAATCCCTCGAACACCTTGTGATGTGCATTTTCACAGCAGGGCCAAAGACTGGGGACAATTAAACAAATTAGCCTGGTGACATAAAAGCATGAGCTTCCACCAGTGGGGTTGTAAGAATGCTGCATGTTCGCTATGGTTAACACATACCAGCGGTGGAGGACAAACCACAGGCAAAGCTGAAGTTATTACTTTTCTGCAAGTTTATGCTTGTTTAACAGGTGTATTTCTTTTTACTTGCCAAGGTTTTATTGCATGTCCAGTAGCAAGCACAGGGATTGTTCACTGCAGCTGATGTCATGCTTTCATCCACATTTGCATAGTAAATGGTAGAGTTCATGTCAGTTTTGTTGCCAAATGATTCTTTGTTTTTCTGCTGGAGCCCTCTGCATCTGGACTTACTATGTCAATGCAATGGGGTCACTGAACTCAGTGAGGAAGTGCTATTATTTTGGTGTAATGCTATTGTCAGTTTGTTAGCTTGCCAAATTCAAGCCACCAACTAGGTGTATACATTTAAATATTAAACCCATGAAATGTATTTTGCAGTACATACAGTATTAGTAGTCCATAAACATTACAATGGGTTAACATATTATAGTCAAATACTACAACTACTTGTAATACAATATATACTGTTCACTAATAGAATTACACTGAAGAAGTGTAAGGTAAGGCACTTTTTTATCACAAAGGAGGGGGACCTGGGGAGACACAGCATCTACATCCAGCCGTGATACTGTGGCTGTGGGGTTCACTGGTGTTTAAAGAAAAATGTTGTTTATTCATTTCCATTTATCAAAATGACTGATTTACAAATTCTTTGTCTCACTTACAAATAGCTTTCCTCAAAAATCCTCTGTTTTTTGTGTTTTAATCTTGCTAATTGGCCAACAGGAGACCAAATTCAACAGAGCCTAGTGTTAACATAAAGCCACAAGCCACTGGCCCTGGCTGCCCTTAAGAAACAGCATGTCAGCTACAGTGAGGGAGTTTCTAAATGTAGCTGATTCCAGACCTAGTTCACTACAAAAGAGTTATGGATGTGAACTACTTCCATTAAATTTTGAACCCAGGAAGTCATTAAAACACACTAGAATTAGAGGATATCCACCTGATCACTGTAGTAAACTGACACCAAGTGAGGGATTTATTTTTTATTGTTCCATCCATGTATATATTCGTGGAATCTGTGCATGATTGTGGCAGGAAAATAAGCTGAATTCAGCATTTAGTGTATTCTCATCAGATGTCCCCAAATCCCTTTTTCACACACATTGTTTCCCACAATCACCATTCCCAGTCTCGCTGGCAGTTCATCGCTCTCTCATTCCCCCTTTCATTCTCTCCACCTCATCAAAAGAAACAGTTTCTGCTGGCAATAAAAAATGCAAATGCTTGCCTTGTGCTCTCTTTCTATGAGGCCAGAATGGTGTTAATGAGTGACAAAGTGTTCTCATTACCAGGAGAGGGTACTTGGGCTTGGTCTGCCTAATCAGCCCTAATGCATTTCAGTTCCTAATGCTCCCAAAATGCCAACTACGCCAAGCAGGGCCATTTATTAAAGCCAGATCGTCTTCTGCATTCAATGAAATGGGCATATAGTCTCCAGAGACCTGTGCACACAGGAGGAGTACAGTTTGTCACTGTCTAGCCCAGTTCTGATCATGCTCACCTGTGTGCACGACTCGCTGTTTGTGTAAGGTACATTTCCTGAAATTTAATGTAAATGGCACAGAAATATCTTCAGTTTAAGTATGAAATTGCTTAAAAATGTATCTTATACAGCTTCTGTCTGTTGGCATTTGGATGTATTCTGCCCAGAGCGAGGCTAAACCTAATTCTGTGCTATGAATATATTATCTGGCTATTGATCATGTTGTTCAGAAAACTAGCTCATCTTTTATTTAAACTTTATTCAGTCTGTTATTTGTTATAATTCCAGATTTTTATAGCATTTTCCTAATTTTACTAACAATTTTTTCTATGATTTTTGCCATACAATTTTAAAAGACTATATTTCAAAGCACGTTTACTGCAGCCTTGTGTCTTGTTAATATTCACAGATTCTAAGAGGCTGCCTCTCTCATTCCTCTTGTGAGCTTGCAGGTGTTATTTGAGTTGAGTACATGAGTTAGTTTGTGAGTACATGAGTTAGTTTTTATGCAGTCTGTTTCTCATTCAAGTACCGGTAACTGGTAAAAGTTATTCTGTAGAAGATTGGGATTCATCACAGCAGTTTATTTTTTCTCCATTGTATTCAAAGGTCTTTTACATTGTTGGGTGGAGTCAAAAGCAACTGTTTTGGTTTACGAGGGACTCGTGTAACCATATTTCTCTGTCGGGATCTCAGTAAATAGACCTGTCGACGTAATAACTAAGTGCCTCATGTCACCACAGAAACTTTCCACTTTTTCCGGTAAAGCTTATTCATTACCTCCTCCAATTTGAATGACCAACTAGGGCGCTTGACCCATAGAGGAATCACCTGCAATAGCACCCTTATGGCAGCAGTTATCCTGGGCCTTCATCATCATGTTACCATAATAAACACTTAGTTAAGGTTATGGAACCGTCACAGTTTGGTTGAGATACAAAAAACCCTTTGGTTACATTTACAGGAAGATCATAGTTTGGTTTCAAATAAGTACTTGTTTACAGACAGAGGATGTTCATTGGCATTGTTACAGTAATAAACACACAGTTAATGTGATGAAACAGTTATAGAGTAGTTTAAGAAGCATGGTGTAAAAATAAAATGTAACCGTGGGTTGTAATAGGCTGAACAAAGTCAAGGTCAGGCTGACCGAGTGAACTTCAGTCAGAATCATCTTGCACATCTCTTCTTTTCTCTTCGCTCACTTCCTCCTCACTTTGCTTCTTATGAATATGAGTCAACCTTTACTTGAAAGGCTCATTCAGTGAGCCTGTGGTGCTTCACTGGCCTTCGGCTCCCTTTTCTTCATCAGTCATTTTCAGAGAACATAGCAGGTGGACCTCCTGACAGCAATCAAGCTGATCAACAGACGGAATCTGACAGGTTTCTTTCTCTGTAATGATGAATTCATAGTTTCAGAGAAGGATGGGTAGAGGATAAGAATATAGCATTGTATTAGTGTGTGTCTGTGCCTGGGTAAACGTGTGCAGGCGAGTGGTGCCCATGAGAGGCATCTAAAGTGGCACTATCATGTATGTACACTTAAGAGTTGAGAGAGTGCACGTACATTTTTACAGTAACACCACAAATTACATCTTTCAGAATTACTGCATTTTTTTTTAGCTAGGTGTACCCAATAAACTGGCAACTGAGTGTGTATTTCAAACCTGTTTTAACATTAAAAACCTTTTTCACATCAGTGTAAATTTACTAGTCACGAGGCATGCTACTCATGCTGCAATGTTTTCTTTTCTATAATGTCATTTTTGTCAAATCTAATAGTATTACCTCTGTGATAGTACTTGATTAATGTTGGCTTAGGTTTGCTTACACACTACAAATACCCAACAGAAAGCTTGTATTACAAACTGGAGGCTTGAGAATGATTGTTCAGGAAGGTAGGATCTCAAAAGATTGTTGTTGATGCATGTTATTATGGGACGTATTGGATTCTGTGTGTTTTGTACTTTACCCATGTTAGGGACAAAAAAGTGAGGATGACTCAGCCTGGGCTGCAACAGTTTGACCATGTAATACATTTCTCACTTTCCAGAAAGCCTTACAGATACTGTAGGTGCATGGAAACTCTGGCTGTGATGGAATGAAACATTTTGGTGTACCACACATCTCCTTCTTTGAGTGCAGCCATGTTGTCATTGCTAGTGACTTCACTGTAGCTCAGTGACATGCGAGTCGTTCTCTGCTTTAAACCAGTCTGGATGGGATTTCATGATTCTGTTGTGATGGGTTCATCTCATATGCGACATTTGGATCTCAGATAATCCTGTTTATGATTGCTGTGAGAGGGACTCAGGATGCATTTATGTGCAGTGATGCCAATGATGAGTCATGTGGATTATATTTTTACCCTGCCCATTCTGTTAGGGGTATTTGTCTGCAAAGAATAGAAAAAACATAACAGCAAACTCCAAAGGAATATATTGTTGGTAATACTTTGTAGCTTTCTGAATAAAATTCTCTGACCAAGTTCTCTAAAAAGTATTTGTACATCACTTTTGGAAGGAGTCCTGGGCTCAGGAGTCCCATTTCTGACTTGCAAACATGTAAAAGTTTAAAACCAAATCCAGAAATATTACCATGGATTTTCAGAGACACTGCAGATGTTTATAGAGGAAGTTTCACACTTGGCATGGCAGGGACAAAAATCGCAAGCAACACTTCTGTGAAAACAGATAAATTAAACGAGGTGATGAAAGCAAGTGTTCATATGTCCTCACCCTGAAAAATAATGTATTCATGTAGCTATTAATATAATCTGTGGGAGTGTTTTGACCTGCCTCATTGATGTGATAATTTGAAGTGTTATTCACCAGTCAGTCCTTTGAAACTGTGACTTGAATAATTTAGTGCTTCAACAAAGGCTTATTTTCATTATGGGTTAATCTGCCAATAATTTTCTTGACTAAATGTTTTGTCTATAAAACATAAAAACAATAGTGATACACACCCAAGACAATATTTTACAGCACCAGGTCAATTAAATGTCTGGCTTTGTTCAAATTACATACAGTACTTGCTATAATGTCAAACCAAGAAAAGCACCAAATCAAGACATTTGACAACGATCACGTTTTGGTGTTTTTGCTTCAACAATTAATTTTTTTTTTAATCAGTTAATTGAATAATTGACAAATTGCTGCAGCTGTATAGTAATTTACATCAGTTCCATAAAAACATATTTTCTCACTGTTTTTGTCCACTTCTGGATTTACAGTATTTGCTTAGATTTTAGATATTTGTCTTTAAGAGTTCTGCCTCAGAACAATGAAGATCAGTTCTGTTTTGTTTGACTTGTTTACAGCAAAAACGAAAGATCCAAAAACACATTGTCACATGTTTTTGGCCAAACTACTTTTTTATTAACTTTATTGTAATTCTGGTGAAATAACCATTTAACCATGAGGCTCAATAGATTCATAGTAGTTAAATAATATAAATCACCAGATATAGGCATTTAGAAGCTGTAACCTCAAAGAATTCATATTTCATCATCAATAACAGCCGTGAAGACTGACATGTCCCCTCTGCTCTTTCTGCCTGCAGCCCGTCCTTTGATGAGGAGCTCTCCCCTCGCCCCAAGGGGAGGAAGAAGAGGAGAAAGTCTGAACGGAAGAGGAAAAGGAAAAGGTCGGTTTCCAAAACAGGATGGCTTTGCAGTGAGGTGTATTATTGGACACCTGTGAACTGTTTCCTGACATAAACAAACCGACAGGTGTACAGCAGAACACTTCATGTTTATTTTTCCTCCTGCTTTAGGTCTTCTTCCCACAGCCTGTCGCCACCGAGGAAGAAGAAAAAGAAGAAGAAGAAGAGCTCCAAGAAAAGCAAACGGCATAGGTAGTCCCTGCTTACTACAACAGTACTGGAAAAATGACATGATGTTTTTTGGGGGTGAATCAAATCAAGTGTTTCCCTTATTTCAGCTATACTTCCAAGAAGTCAAAACACAGGTACGTATATGAGTGTGCATGTCTTTGCCCTTTAATGTTATATTAAAAGAGCAACCATAAAAGGCAGTTCTCACATTTTCTGGATATATTTCTGTCTTAAATGTGGTATAACATTTAGCCCCTGCTTTCACAATGATTTCTGGATTCCCACCTTAAAAGCTAATGCCCTTTATATATCATCAGGAAAGCAGAGTGCACAGGCTTTGTCACTTTTAATGCTCCTAGCTCATGATTCTGTTCTCTTTCATTTCACCAGCTCTTCAAGTTTAAAACATAAGAGGAAGGATGAGCGCAAGCACAAGAAAAGGTCAGTCTGTGACTGTTGCATCAGAATCATGTACTCTCTAAATCCTACACATTTTTTACGCCCCCCTCCACACACACACACCTCCTACTTCCTATTCGTCCCCCATGCTGCTGTAAGTCCATCCCTACTTTTCTTAATACCCATCGCTGAGGAAGAAAGGGAGAGGATCTTCCAAAATACTCTGATATGAGAGCACGACGAGTCAATTCAAAAACACGCAGCTTTTATTTCTGAACAAAGTGTGAAAAGTGCTTGCAAAGAGGAAAACACATTGAAAGCTTGAGCCACACAGAGAGGGAAATGGGGTGAAAGAGGGTAAGAGAAACCAATTTCATGCTGTGATCTTGTAACATTTTATAATTCAACTTTGGATGAGCAGCCGTTGTTTGTGAGCACAAAGCCAAGCTCAGTCGTTGCGTACTTCAACAGAAACTGCTGCTCTCCAGCTCATGACAACTCTTCTCTCTTCTCTTTTGTTCTCTTTATGCCTTCTCTGTTCCTCCTCTGATGTGCTCTCCTATTCTCCAAACATGGTTATTTCAAAACTCTGTCTTTCATAGTAAGAAGCTAGAAGTAGAAAATATGTTTACAGATCCTTTAACAGAAAGACAAAGATGAAAATGTGGTGCTATTTGAATCCAAGCATTTTGCATTGCCAACAATTTACACCTTTACACAAATTATCTTCATTTTTGATGAATTAGTTGGCTAATTAGTAGTTTGTAACAGAGTTCTTGTTCCAGTGGAGACATTTTCTGTTGCAGTTTTTCTGTGCTTTGGTGGCTAGCTAGCTATGGTTACATCCTGGTTCACTTAAGAGCATCCAGTTTTCTCTCACTTGTGTGTTAGTGCCACCCACGTAAGATGCAACGAAAAACTAGGGCATAGGAATCAAGGAAACACGTTTGTAGAGACACAAGACATCCTTTCCTCTGAAGGGCCCAGTTATCAACTCATTTCTGCTAAAGGGGCATGTTTGTCTCTTGTATCCTCACTCATAGCTCCTCCAAGCAGCCTCCTTGCCCCTCAGAGCAGGAGTAACAGCTTTGGGATTGAACAACTTCCAGGTCGAGTGAGGAGCAAGGAGCAAGGAGCAAGGAAGGTTCAAATAAGGGAATTGGGATTTACCCTATGTAGGAAGCTGGCATTCCTATTCCTAATCCCTACTGCTAAATTCTGATTGGTTGTTTCTCCAAACAGGGGAAACAGACATCACTGTACACAAACCAGGTTTGATCTGATCTAGGATGCAATTAAATTTCTGAGATCTGAGAAAGCAGTGCCAACAGGGCAAGTAGCACAAGCAGAAAAAGTTTTTAAAGTAGCTCTCTTTAATGAATTTTTCAAGTTATATTCAAAAGAAGTACCTCAACATACACAACATGCATGAGCATAAAGAAAGAAAGAAAGTCTGCACATAAAAGCTCATGCAGTATGTTGATATAGGCTCAAACACCAAACCTTAAATCCTAGACCTTAACAAAAAGGACATTTAGAAACTGCGTGTTTTTTCCTGGTGACAATGTAAATAGGATACAAAAAGCATTTACATGTTCCTAAAATTATCAAGCAGGTTTTAAACTTTAAAATGTTTAATTTTACTGAATAATTGCTTAGTAATTTAGTAAGTATAGAACTGAGAAAATAAGACCCAAGTTCTAAGAAACCTAAAGTTTCCAGAGCCAAGGTGACATCTACATATCTTTATTTTGTCTGGCCTTTATCTCTAAATCAATTTACAGTGGTATAGAACAGAAAGAAGCAGCAAATCCTTATATTTGATAGGCTGGAATTTATGCTCACTGTGCTCTCAGCTCCTTATCCATGTGAGTTTTTCTCCTCTGATATCCTCATCACCTCCCTCAGTTCCCGGACTTGCTCACGACGGAGACGACGCTATCGGAGGTCAGAGACGGACACTTCTTCCTGCCAATCTTCCACAGATGACAGGTATGGACACATCACCCCACCTCCTCACACCCTACTTGCTCAGTTTATCTTATCAGCCTGAGGTGTCTGCCAGGTTTGTGGTAACGCCATGGCGATGACCGATAAGGTAGAGGTCAGGCACGACCAGCCCTTATCAGTGCTTCACAGGAAATAACCCCACATTCACTCCACAGATCAATGCACTTAATTATGGTGACATACTGCAAAATCTTGGATGTGTGATAATGTGAGAGATGTTATTTTTGACAGGTCTTAGGGATTATACTGAACTAGGTTGATAGCAAGATGATCTCAGTTAGCTGGTGGAATAACTAGATGCTTCCACCTGGGATTGGTAATCCTTGATGGCAGAGTTATTGGATTTCGAGTCAGAAAGGTACCTTCAGGAACAGCTCAGTTAGTGAACTCTGACACATTTTGAATGGGTAAAATTCACTTCAGCTGGAACTTATATTGAGGTCCAGTTTTTTTTTTTTAAATCTTCCTGGAGCTATTTATTATTTACTTATTACTGTCTCATTAATGTTTCCTTTGGATATTTAACAGGATAAATCACAAGTATTAAGTTGAAATCCAATCAGCTGGTCTTCCCAGCTTGAATCACTCAAGAAATGATTCATGTGTGATTTCTTTATGGTTGGACATTAGAATGTGCTTTTCCAAGAAGCCAGAACCAAACAATGGAAGAATATGCTGCTTATGCTTCAGTGACACTGATTGTGCATAAGTACTACTTGTTTCTGAAGTGTGGTATTGCAGGTACTAAGAAGTATTTATGCCATGATGTTGCATCATGACAACTAAATGCAGAATTTTCCCACAGACACCATCTGCACAAATCTGTGGTACATCCGACATTAGGACACCTGGCAGCTGCAGGAGAGGAAACCAACGGAGTGCTCGACCACAAGGACATGAAGTGGAGACCTGCAACCAAATCAGTGTGTAAAACAGCTCCCAAATATCGATCCGTCCTCTCAACCAGCACCGTAAGTACTCTTCAGGACCCTAACAATGGTGGCAGCGGTTCTCTGATTTCAGCGTAGTGTCTGTCAAAACAAAAGTGAGGTGGATAGGTTTGGAAAATCTCTCCTTTAGCTCACGTTTAAGGATTTGAGTTCTGCTTCCTGGTGTTTTCATAAAAAAAACCTTTGTCATTAATATTGAATTGAAACACAATATTTGTCAGAAAATTATATGGCTAAACCCATTTCACTCTCTTTTAGGAGTAAAAATAAACTGCACATGGCTGAGCTCGTTTTATTAATTTTTTGTTAGTTCAGTCAGTTGTTGTTTTTCAGTTTCTAATCCTACCACGGTCCAGCACTAGAATAATATAAAATAATGATACCTCTAAATGATAGCAGTGTGAATCCAGTGGTTTGAAAGATTAATTTCCCTCCTGTAGAGAAGTAGTGTCAAGTAAAAAAAAAAAATTAATCAGCTACGAATACTTTGAAAAATTATTAGCATGTTGTTCAGTAACATTGTTCAATATTCATTGCCAGTGTTTTAATGAATTATTTCAACAAACATGGTCACAATTAAGACAATAACACACTTGGTTACTTCATGTGATAAATTATGAAATACTTTCATATTTGCTGGATTTGCAACAAAGCCCGTTCTCTAGTTTAAGACCTGTATATTTTGTCTGTGGTGTGCTGGATAGCATGATGGTGACACTTTTTTAAAAATGAACAGAAATGATAAAAAGCAGTATTTTACCCTGATCTCCACACAGCAGGCAGCGAGAACCTGTCTGTTGTTTGCCTTCGTTATCAGAAGCAGATCAAACTGCCGTTGTGCTGAGTTAATACACCAAGCTTTAAGTTTAGGAACAGTTTAAGCTGGGAGATAAACCAGTTGATTCTGGCATGTTGCATAGACAACAAACTGTCTCCTCTACTGGCACTGAAATCATTTACAATACTTGTGTAAACTCAACACAATCATTACAGAGACTAGGTTGAAGTAGGAGATAAAGAGGAATGTTTCATTTCCTGCCTTGAACCAAAACAACAACTGAAAAGCCTTACGTGCACTTTGTACGTGCATAAGTGACTTATCCAGATAACGATGTTGAAATTGGTTCAAAAATTAATGTGGAACTGCTGTCAGAGCAACAAGTCCTTAAACCTGAACCTGCAAAAATACATCTTATTGACAGTTCATTTGATCCTAACACAATATAATTACCTGAATTAAACCTGATAAAGTATAAAACAAGGTTTGTACATTAAAAAATAACCAGATACTGTGATCAAAAACACATGAACTCAACAACAACAAAAAAACATCTGGCTGCAGGTTTATGATTCTCAGTTACTCCATCATGGAGAGACAAAAATTCATAGTCTGACCACATTCACTGATAACATCTCAGGTTTAACAGTGTGGAAACATTGTGGAGCTCAGAGTAGATGGAAATGACACCACTAACAATACAGACACACATAAAATGAAAACTTCATCCTTGAATCTATTTTCCCAGTTTATGTTGGGAGGATTCCCAGTGGTGATGATGAATTTTGTGTGAGCATACGATGTCCTCACCCAGGAAATCAATCCTCAAACTGCATTCAAAGAACCAAATTAGCTGCATGAGGATTAGCAGGATGATTTTAGCCTGATAACAGCCTGTTAGCCTGGATCAGTTAAGGCACATCAGGAGAGCAGGGCCCTGAACTGGTTGGGTTTTTCTCCCCTTAGGTGGACTGACATAAAGGGTGCATAAAACAGGTGCATCCTGTCCTGGTGTGCACTAGAGTGTGCTTATTTTGACCTTATTTTGTCAGTGACCTCTAAGTATTTGCACTCTTCCATTCTTCCAAGCAACAAAAAAATAAAAACACTGCCTTTTTACTCCGGTCCTTCTCAATTCCCTCTGGTCATTGCATCTGTTTTATGTTTCACTTTGAGTTGTTCACACTGCAGACCCGACTTGAAGCAGAAGTGAAGTCAAGAGAAAAACAAAGATGTTTAAAGTTTGACTGACAACTTCTGGACAACAGACTGAATTTTAAAATTGTGCTGTTTCTTGCAGATTTCTTTTCTTTTCTTTTCTTTTTTAAAGTGATGTTCTCCCAAAAAGCCTCATAAATACAGCTATGTCTTTAAAGTCATTGTCTCATGATTATTGGAGCATAAAAATATATTTAATTTCTCTCCAGCTATCATTAAATTATGCTAATTGCACAGACAGACACTTTTAATTACACACCAGGGTTCTAATTGAAATTCAAGAAATGATGCCTGGCATTCAATAACCCCAAGTCTTTAGGGAGGCCTCCACAGTTGGCCACTGAGGGGTAGCCTTGTGTCTAAGGTATCTGTAATGTATAATATACAGTACACACATAGATAGATAGACAGATATGGCCTTGTATTGGAATTATTCCTCTGTTTGAATTAATAAAAAGATATCAATTTAAATGTAATACAGAATGATCTTTGCTTAATATTTCTTTCCCAGAGAAGCAGCCCATAAAGGGAAAGGTACACAAAAACATGAGTAACCATCACTGAATGTGGTTGATTCTAAAATATTTCTCTAAATATATTCCCTTTGTGGTGGAAGCAAAGGAATAGTGAAAGAAAACACAAAAATGTATTTATCTTAAGGCAGCCTGGTCAAAATATCTCAGGGACTTTGATGAATGTCTCTGTTTAAAGTTTATTTTTAAGTAAGTGAAATGTTTTTCTTGTGAGTAAACACAGACTGTGTGTAGATGCGACTGGTGAAGAGGATGTTATAAGTACAAAGATTTATTCAAACTTCCCTCCAGGTTGGTCTGTTGAGTCGAGTATAGACTGGATAATGGAAAACCTTTGGGAGGACAGAGTGGCTAAACCTCTGGGTGCCTGGTAATCAATAAGTACAGAGAGATTATATTTTTCTAAGATTAGTCAACTACAGTCCTTGGACAGTCAGTACCTTTTTCCATTTGTGGAGGTTTACAGTACAAAAAACTCTAAATGCAGTGTGCAGTACTTACATACAAGCACACATACACATAAAGTACTTCCACTTGAGAAAAGCACCAAACAGCACACCATTAAGGAAAGAAAAAGGAATATGCCAATATAAATCTAACTGGCTCTGGGTTTGGAGAGAGGGTTATTGTCTTTT
>NW_018128197.1:252266-256375 GCF_001952655.1 Monopterus albus | reverse complement strand
CCTTACCTACTTAAGGAGGAAATCTTGATTGGTAAGTCGATGCTATCCGCAGATTCAGGGATTTACTTCTAGGTCGGTGCAGGCTAATAATTTACTTCTTGCAGGAGAAAGTGCACAGTCATCTGATGGCTTTCTTAGTTAGACTGATGGGATCTCTCTTTGTCTACAATCCTTTTCATTTCTACATAATACCCATTTCTGTGATGTTTGTTCAATGTTCTTTAAATGAGGCTTTTCAATGGGGCTGTTGTTTACTCTTTTCTCTTCACTCGTGTTAGAACAGGTAGACTTTTCCACACATAGTTCTTCTTTCTTCTCTACACTTTTGTTCTTCCTTTCATGTTATTGCTTTAGTTTAGTTTTTCTTATGTTATCTAAATTTGTTTCTTTTTGATTTCTTTGACTTTAGTTGAGTTCAGACATTCATTTGAAGTTAATCGCATGCTTCAAATTTGCATGAAGTCCTTATCTTTCAAAGTTTTCTGTCCTGGGGAACAAAGAAATCTCTTCTGTGTTTTTGAGGGAATATGTGCCTTTGTAATAGAGTGTTCACAGTGCATCAAAGCAGCAGGTTCCATTTGTCAACACACGGTTTTAAGCTGCAGCCTGTTTTGTCTGTTTGCAGATTTTGTCCTCAAAACCTGGAGGAGAGCTTTTACATGGAAAAGGGCCTCAGCAGTTATCGAGTCAGACCGAAGTTCCGCACGATTACGATTCTGGGAATGACACATCTTCACCACCATCGAGCAAAACAGGTGTTTCTCGAACAAGTGTCACTGACAAGAAGAATCACTGTCAACGTCTGGCCTCACCAGAGAAGCTGAAGTTCACTGACAGAGACAATGCCTCTGACTCAGGAAACTCTGTGACCAGCTACGCTTCCTTGTGCAAACCATATGGGGAGGACGGCCTGTCTGCGACCATTTTCACTGCAAGCGACAAGAGGTAATGTTGTGTTCATAATAAATGACCTATCTGAATGAATGCTTTCAAAACAAATTGCAAGCTGTTTCTCTTCTGTTTCCTCTTTTGAAATATTCATCTTAAAAGGGAGGAAAAAGAGAGACCATTTCTTAAAAACAACCCTGGGTGTCATCACTCAGAGTAGTGAAACGTCTCAATGTGTTTTCTTTGCAGAGAGCAGATAACCTTGGGGTGTCGGGTACAGGCTGTGAGGTCTCCAAAGGCTTCCAGCTGTTCACAGAGGATGAGCAAGTCGTTTCAAAGGCGACTGAAAACTCGGTCATCCAGCAGCAGGAGCAGGAGCAGGTCCTCAAGGAGTTCCAGATACTCTGGACGCTACTCTCGAAGCCCGTCGCTGTCATCTTGCAGGTGGATTAACTACTTTTATGGTGTACATTACTAACATCCACTAATACCCAAGTTCCACTAAGTATATGTCCACTCACATTTTTCATTTTGTGCACAAAAAAGAGGAAATGTAGAGCATTCTGGTGGCCTGATGATTAACCACGATGTCTTTGGGTCACATTCAGTCACTCAGCTTTTGTTGCATGTCATTCCCCATCTGTTTCCCCTTCAGGTTAAAAACAGAAAATATTATTAAGGCTGATGAAAACATGCTAGATGAATCGGCATATCATTAGTACAGACATTCACAGATCCCGGGCAATGAATCCTAATGACTTTGGTGATCCCCTGACCTCCTCTAGCGCCACCATGAGGTTAACACTTACTGATAATAACACCACAGACAAATGTATTCATAAACACAAATATAAATTCTCTCATAGGTGGAGAAAATTGTCATAATGAATCAGATCATTGATGCTCGATGTACTGTATATATAATACACTTGCAAAAAAAGTTACAGAAACATAATGAGTCTTGTTTAATCTGAAATTTCAAAAGGTTGCACAGAGATTTGTGGAACCTTACCTATTGGATCTTTGCTCAGTTCCAGCAAATAATTGCAGTTCCCTTGTTGCAGCTCATACTCACGTTCACCGAGTTATTCAACTGACCTGAGGCGACGAGGCAGCGTGGCGAGCCTGAGCTCCAGAGGAAGCTACTCCAGATACAGTGCAGACAGGTGAACTCTATAGAATGTTCCAGCTGCTGATGACTCCTTGTTATTGCTGAACAAGAACTAATATACAACATATTTACATTGTTGGTGATTGAATTTTCACATTGATTTGTCTGCATCTCAGACTGCGAGACAGAAAGAGAACACCTAGCTCTAGAGGGACAGATGTGAAGCATGCACATAAGGTTAGTGGGAAGAGACGAAGACGCAAATCCTACTCTCCTATGAAGAAAAGGAGGAGAGACTCGCCGAGCCATCTGGAAGCACGCCGAATCACAAGGTACAGCGTTCCCAGCCTGGTTATTTATAGCTACAATACACATTTTGATGCCTAAAGGCAGCAGAAATATACTGCTGGTCCCACCTGCCCCCTCAGTTGGACAAGACCCAACCTGGAATCCTTCTCTCATGTTGATGAGTCGTGTGAAATGGCATTTAGCCCAAGGATGAGCTAACCGTCAGCTCTGAAGTCATCACATGTGCTAAGGAAGCAGATGGCGAACACAGGCAATCGTAAATGTGAAAAAAGAACAAGCAGGTTTCTCTAAACAGATTGGGGGATATTTACTAAACCTGTTGCAAATTATCCTCAGGCATGGAAAATATTGCGGCAACGCAGTTTTTTTATTTAGTGGCATATTTTCCAAGATTGATGATGTAAATGTGCACTGCCGCAGTTGTGTTAATTTGAATACACCTCCACTTCAGATCTGCTGCCTGAAGGCTGCTGTGCACATGTGGACCGAGAGGAAGCGTAGAGAGAAGTGTAGTTTACACCAACTAAACTGTAATATGATTGAAGAAATCAACAAACATATTTCAGAACAACAGTCACATTGTCAAATCATCATTTATTTCATTCAGTAATTGAAGCCTGGTTTGACCTGAAAGCCTTTAAAAGTCCCTCACATTCTACTCTGGTGAACAATGTGATTTACAGGCATCGTCTCTTCGAGTGTGAGTAACAGCTGCCATGCTGACTTCAGGGCCCCAAATTTTACACCTGCTTTCACCTGAAGTTAGATTTCATCCACAGTTCACTCTGTCTCAGCGGTGGTAAATCAGATCATCAGGTGCAGAGGGTATTTGTATAAAGTTCCATCCTCTCCTCCCTGATTTTTGAGTCCCTGGATGGGAACACTGTAAAATACATATTGCATGAGACCAAATGTGCAAACTCCTGCGATGATGCATTTCTTCTGTTTCTCTGCCGCAAAACCCCACTGTGACTCCTTAGTAAATATGAACACACAATTTCACTGTTTAGCACCAGAAAATGAGCTGGAAATCCTTAGCAAATATCCCCCCATTGTGTCTGCCACACAGTTAGCTTTATTTTTCTTTCATTTCACACTGCTCTTTGACAGCAGCAAATGATACACACCCAGACATCTAAACAAAAGAACACAAGACATGGATTTCAAACAGTGTATTTACACATCCAGCAGACACAGAGCACCATTAGCCCAGCGTTTGTTGGTTTGTTAATTTGTTGGTTGGTTTCTTCACAGCACAACTCAAAAAGTAATGAATGGATTGGGATTAGGTTTTTCAGAGAGGTAGGATTTGGAACAATCCATTAGACTGTGGTGCTGATCTGGATCCAGGAATGTTTTAAAAGATTCTTCACCCTTGTGAGATAGGGCCAATTTCAATGCTTTTGCTTCTAACTCCATAGGCATTGCCTGGAATGGTTGGACAAAAACTGCACCACATCCACATAATATCCACCACACACCTAAGTATGATCTGGATCCAAGTAATATTCTGGACCTACTGATCCAGAATGTTCACATTTATAGGGCTCACGTAAAACTCGCTATCGTGAGACAACAAATAAAGCTACAGACTTGCAGCTCAGATGATATATCATGAGTTAATGATGATATCAATGGGATTCCAAATGCTAGGGGAAGGTTTTCATGGTCAAGGAATCGCATTATGAAGGTCAAACTATCATGAGAATATTGCTTTTAAATGTAATGGCATTATGGGGACAGTGATCTGCTGTCAGGGCCATTCGGCAGCCGCTGCCTCTCCTCCGCCCTTCTCTCCCCT
>NW_018128197.1:225537-251914 GCF_001952655.1 Monopterus albus | reverse complement strand
TTTGTGTGTACCTGTTCGTCCTGGTCTCCTTAGTTGTCCTTCCCTGGTTGTAAGTATTACACACCCTGTTATGTTGTTGTTGTTTTTTCCAATAAACCTTTTTTTTGTACTAGCACCTGGGTCAGCTATCTTGAGTCCAACCCCAGTTCTCCCTCACCCTCCTGGTGAGGGGGACTAACCATAACATCTGCCTTGGCGGAGGTTTGTGTTCTCAGGATGCTGTCTGGTTTTAAGTTGTGTTTTTGGACACCTGACAAAAGTAGGCCTGTAAGCTTTGTTTTGGGCTCACCACCTCCTGAAGGAAATATGTTGCTCAATTGCTGCTAACTGCTCAGCTGTGTTCACCAGCTAGTTGCTAACTTAGTCTGCTGTTCTGTGTTGAGAAGGCAGCTTACTTTGGACCTACTATAGCTTTTTAGTTGAAACAAGCTGCTTGCTGTGGGTGGAAAAGGCACTGATGATGTGTCAAAACACTGAAATTGCTGATGTAAAACCAAAACAAGGAACTGAAAGAGTGCTCTGTAGAGTTGAAAGGGACAGTCAGGTAATAATTCTGTTTGTAATTACTAATGACCCCTTGTAGTTACATATAGTTGTTTTACCCACTGTCCATACAAAAATATCCTTTAGTGCAACCTTAAAGTTTAGTCAACTGTACACACTGCCTTTAACATTCCTGCATTGTGGTTGATCAGATCTACAGCACGCATTTACCTTTTTGGCTGTCCACAGTGCCAGGAAGCGACCCATCCCATACTTCCGACCAAGTCCTTCCTCCAGCGGTCGGTGCACTTTTTTTTTTCTCACGCCCCCACCCCCAGCCGCAGCCTGATCCACAGCCTTGGCCGGAGCAGGAGTCGCAGCCGGAGCCACACTTACTCCTCCTACAGGAGCTACAGCCGCAGTTCATCTTGGAACTCAATCTTTGGGAACCGCAGTCGTAGCCAGAGCCACGGTTCATTGAACAAATGCAACAAAACCAGGCATTAGGTTTCCCAGAGAACATTAAGGGACTGAAGCAGCGGTCATGTTTCCAGTTCAGAGTGAGCACAGTGGATGTTGGAGCAATGGACCACTTTGATGCTTGACTGGAAATGTCCCAGCAGGGGTTTGACTACGCCTTTCATTGAGGCAGTCTTGTTCACTCTGCCCACAGAGACTTCTGGTGACTAAATATCTTAGTTTTTTT
This sequence comes from Monopterus albus, assembly GCF_001952655.1. Taxonomy (NCBI): domain Eukaryota; kingdom Metazoa; phylum Chordata; class Actinopteri; order Synbranchiformes; family Synbranchidae; genus Monopterus; species Monopterus albus. Next base: position 250,725 of record NW_018128197.1, on the reverse strand, counting down.
TTTCTTTTTATTCTTGTACTGCATCCTCTCACAGCACTCGCAATGGCCTGAGACTGTTCACCTCTTTGATATTTAAGAATAGAAACTCAGACTGCCCCCAGCAAAGAAACACTTTTCCTTTATTTAGTCAACTAACTTCTGTCCTTTTTATGTCCCTACACTCCCCATTAAATGATTTGTTTATATTAACGCTTTAAAATTACGAACCTAATATTTATTTTCAAATTGATGGTTCTTTAAAACTGCCAAAATAGGCCCTATTTTGAGTGTTCTAAGAAGCATTTAAAAGGTTTAAATTCCACACTAATTTATTCTTGCAATATGTTTTGGCAAATGCAGATGTACCAGATAAATACTTAAGTGATGAAAGTTTAACAGGATATCAAATATGTACTGTCCTGTGTCAGGAATGTCCTAGATCATTCACTATCAAATATGTACTGTCCTGTGTCAGGATAGGAATGTCCTAGATCATTCACCGAGGAGGGAGGTATTGAGGTAACATCTGAGCTGCTGGATTCATGTGTTTTCAAATGGCTTCAGAGAAATTGTTAGCAGGAATAAGGTAAAGGATTATTGATTTGATCTCAGCACTTCACAAGGCGTAAGACAAGCATGTTTCCTTTGAAAAATGAAACGGTGAGGGTGGCCTGACAGCGAGCAAACTGCCTGACAGCCCAAATGTCAAATTAATTTACCCTCTGATCAAGTGGAAAACAATTGAAATGTCAGCCCGTGTAATACAGCAGAGACCATCTGAAACGTCACACAGGGATCATTTGACAAGATCTTTATGGTGTCAGAGGAAGTTTTTTTCCCTGACAGCTCATGGCAAATGAAATGTGATGATTACTTCTGGAGGGGAAAGAATACTTTTCAGGTAAAAATAATATCTATTTCAAAGTTTAAACAAACACCTAGGGCTGTTCAAAGTTATTAGACTGTGTGTATCAGCCTGATTATTTATTTGATACTTTTGAAACACAAACTGTGCCTCATTCAGGCACAGCACAGCTGTCCTTCAGGTTACATTCACATGACCGGCTACAGTCACTGATTTTTTTCACGGATGTGTGAACAAACCAAATCGGATCTGGAACACTTCCATATGTAGTTTTAGATGCGATTCCTATCCGATCTCTTCTGCTGTCAGAGTGGTCAGATCAGAATTTGTGCATTTTTCTCGTTCTTCTGCACATGCGCACATCACATGTCATCTTCATTAAGTGGCGGACTCTTCACAGTAGTGATGTGCAAAACTGCAAAATATGGTATCGATCAGATACCAAGTAAATACAGGGCCAATATTGGCGATACCGACACCGATAACAGATACCGATACTTTTTTACTTAGAAAAGCAGCTTAACTGCTTTTGTGTAGGGCAGAGCAATGCTTCATAATTTATGAAGTGAATGCAATATGCAAATTTGAATTAAAATTGAAATTTTGAATTTTCATGATCATTGAATGATTTTGTGATTTCTGAATTTCAGTTAGTTGATTGTGATTATGATCATAATAAAACACAGCACAAAGATTTTAGGCAAATAAAAAATACTTTTTATTAACTAAGCTGAAATGTTTTAAATTAAAAATTTTTGATTTTTGTTCAGAAACAATATAACAATACAACTAACAGCAAGAGAGGGGGAAGGGCAAAGTGAGCATGAGCGAAATGAGAGGAGCATAGTGATGAACCGGTATTGAACCATTTCAGGTATGCTGAAAACAACTTAGAAGTTTAGGACAGGGTGTGATTATGTAAGTGGGATGGAGATTCAAAGATTTTTATTGAGAAACTATATTTTTCGCGTTTCTAAGCATCTCGCGCGACTGGTATAGTCATGTGATTCAGATTGATCATGTCTTTTTCTGCACCAAAGCAAGCTTTGTGGTTAAAGGAAAATGCTGCTTTGAGTTTCAGCGCATCGGTGTCAGACGGCCATCACTATGGTGTAACAGGGGTTGTGTACTCAATGTAGAAGACAGAAACTGATAGGCAAGTATCGATCGATCCCGATACCAAGGTTGGTACCAATACCATTGATACTTTAGATCGATCCGCCCACCACTACTTCACAGATCGATACAAAATAAACACATCAGCGACAGACGCCACTTGAGAAAGGAGGATGTTTTACCTTTGTTGAACATTTATGCAGAAGCGTAAATCCAAACTAGAAGAAATGTCTTCGCCAAGCAGTTTTCAAGGGATTTATGCATATTGTTTATGTCCATGGCCCTCAGTCTATTTTGATGGTGCATTCCGGGAGCTAAGTTTCACCACCCTAAGCAGGTATTACTAAAAACAAGTCCCGGGTTCCATTGCTTACATGTCCATGTCTTCACACCTCAACTATTAGTCTGGGGGAGATTTTGGTTCAGTGGGTAAAGTGATCGTCTCCCAACCGGAAGATTGGAGGTTTGAATATCGGTGCCTGCAGTCCACATGTCAAAGTGTCCTCGGGCAAGGAACTGAAGTTGCCCCCGATGGTTAGAGCCATTGGTTGAGTTGGCGCTGCAGATGGCTGCCTCGATTCTGTACTGGAAACAAATTCCTTGTGTGTAACATACTTGGCCAAATACTGGTGATTATTATCCTGAAGTCATCAGAAGCCAGGTAAAGGCCAGTTTAGCCAGGGATAAAAAAAAAAAAACAACAACTTATATACACAGTACTTTTGGTGCACAGTTGTAGAAGTCTGTTCTGCTTGTTCCACAGCTGTTTGATAACCTGCTCATACTTTTAAAAAAGCCAGACAGACAGGAAATACTGTGGAAAAACAAAGGATAGTCCGTATCAACCCGCTAGGCTTTGCAGTTCGAAGTTCAGGGTATAACGCTCATTAGGTTCCGATAGTGGAAACACAGCTTTACAAACATGAATGTGACTCATGAACAGACAAAAAAATATCAAAACTGGACATCAAGGCCTGTAATGTGAACAGAAAATAAGTTTGAATTTAAATAGCACTGATTCCCAATTGACTTGAATAATGTTTTCTTGCTGGAACTGTTTTTGTTCTTGGGAAGGTCAAATTTTGAATTGTGCAGCACCATACATATTTATTACTTATTTAATATTTATTGGTTTGTTTTCCCTCTCAGTGGTGGTAGATAAGATAATCCTTTATTGTCGTTGTAACACAACGAAATTTTAGAGTGACCTTCAGTCGGTACAGCAATAGACCAAGTAAAAAACTTAACCACTAGAAAAACGAAATAAACAGCAGACTTCCTACACCCCTCTTCACACACACAGGCATATTATATTTTAGCAGTATTGAGTGTGGACAGTGTGAGTGTGGTCAGTCTTTCTATGCAACACTGTCAATTTATCATTACTATGACACTGCTGTAGTTTATTTTCTGGTTTGTTGTAAATTATTCATCGGGTTTTGCCACCTTACTTGCACATCAACCTCAAAGTAGAAGGTGTTCAAAAGATGGAGGAAAACTGGATCAACAGGAGTGATTCTTCCTTTTTGACCTTTTGTTTTTGGTGCGTTACCTTCATTTGCTTTCTTCCAAAGAGTTAAATGAGAAGCTCAGCACCACTCTCATATCTGTTTGCTAAATATGAAGCTACAGCCTAGTATCTGAGAGCATTTCTAGTAGTGTGTGAAAGTATTTTCAGTATTAGTGTAGTATATGAAAGTTGCACCTGTGTGTGAGAGGCACATATCTGATTAATGGCTTACATAATGTACTCCTGCCTCCAGCTTTGGAGTTAAGCTAAGCTAATGGCTAGAGCTTGATATTTAGTGAACAGCCATGAGAGCAGTTTTGATCTTCTCGTCCAACTCTCAGCTAATAAGCAGATTTCCCAAAAATATTTTTTTCATGTTTATATCGAGGCTGTGTTGACGCTGGAGTTTGAATCTGCAAAAAGTTTGAAACTGTTTTCCATATAATTAGAGTTATATTTCTCAATCAGTTCACATCAGTCATCCTGTCTGAGTGCTCCAGGCCTGACAGACTACTCTCTGTGCACTCAATACGCTCAGCTTATTTCCCTGAATGTCGTCTAAATTGGACAGATGAGGGAAATATGACACTGGAAGTGGAAAGAACTTGGCACAAAAGCCATCCATGAACTATAAACTGATGATGACTCATGTCAACCAGTGCTAACTGGGTACCAGTGGATAATTTGCGCAGTCATGTTAACAAAATTTCTCGATGGACATCTAGACCAACGGCACCCACCCTATCTCACAATGTAAAGTTTAAATCAGTTCTTGTGCAAAATAATTTTGGATATGTATTTACTGTGGTGTAAATATGCATCTGCATTGTATAAAGTATAGAAAATGTGATTATTTGATTTACAGAATGTGTTTTGGGCCTTGCTGGATGTTAAAATGTTGGTATGAATCAGTGAAAGAGGGAAAAGAAGACAATGTGCCAGGTAGGCACCAGTCAGTGGATTCTAGATATCTTCCTGTTGAACCCTCTGATCGTGTCTTTTGTTATTTTAAATTTCCAATAACAAGGTCATAGAGCAATAGTGATGCAGTGTTTCAGTGTTAAATTATGCATACCCTCCACATCTTCCAGGTGCATCTTGCAAAAGCATATGTTTTTCATACTGTCACATCTTATCTTGTGTCATTGTGAGCACCACATTGTAATAATGTGCCAGCTGGAAATTGAATCGTCTCTGTCATAACCCCATGAAATCAACTTCCCCTTTCACTGCGTGTTCAGAATAAACTATGAATCATGTTCTGAATAAAACACCAATGCAATCTTGTTTAATTTTGTGCAAACGGATGAAAACGCATAGTAAGTAGAAGCCATCTTCACAAAGTTGGATTCTTTGTTTTATCCGTACTGTGACATCAGTGTTGTTGACCTGAAGCTCTGCGTTATTTGCTATTTAAAAGTCAATGAGTCACCCCGTAGAGAAGGGGAGGGAGCTCCGACCCAGGATGAGTGACATGGAGACAGTAACTAATTTGGTCAAAGAGAGGCTGGTCTTTGGTCAGCTGCTGTGTCTGCACTGCACAAAATATCACATCAGCAAGTCGATTAATCTCAATCTTGATCTTTCCAAGTGTTTTGGCCCCAATAAACGGCTGAAAAGTGATTACAGAGTGGAGCAAGTTATAGTTTTATTCTATTTTTCTGTTTTGAAGATGTGAAGGTGTTTTTACTACTTCTAACATGGATATTTTTTGCAGTGTGTGTGCTCTCCAGATCCTCCCAGTACTTTCTCAACACTTGCTCTGTGCCGACTCATCGCCTGAGAAGTCACCGTCCAGTATAAAACCCGCAGCCAGAAGGAATTAGACCAGTTCACTTTGAGGTGTTAAAAAAAAACTCGTCGTCCACTTGGGGATTTTTTTTGATGGATCAACAGGTGACTGATTGCGTAACGGTGATGCGCGTAATCCAAACGAGATAAAGTTCTACCAGGCACAGATTTACTGTAGGGATTCCAGTCTTTAAAAAAAGAAACAAGATTTGGTTTAGGGTTGTTTTTGGCCAAAGAGCTGACCTGTACTTGGCGTTGATCTCGGCTCGACATGGCAGAGGGGGACTTCTACACTATGGGAAACAGGCAGAGGTTTCCCAGGGATCCGTTTGTAGAATCACCATTCAGGGATCAGTCTCCCTTTAGGGAACAGTCTCCGTTCAGGGATCAGCTCGCAACGCGGTTTATTGACGATGATGACTTCGGGATGTCACCTTTTCCCGACGATCTAGCGATGGACTGGCCGGGCTGGGCTCGACCGGGCCGGCTAAGCTCACGCCTCAGTCCCTCTCCCTTCAGCGGCGGATTACGCACAGGTTTCCCCCCACGTCAGTCCACGGGAGGCCCGACAATGTACACCAGCAGGTTTGGGGAGCCCTCCTCCCGGAGCTCCCCCACTACCACCTCGGGGGAGCCCTGGAAAGTTTGTGTGAACGTCCACAGCTTCAAACCAGAGGAATTAAACATCAAAACGAGAGATGGATTTGTAGAAGTGTCAGGTGAGTTGGGAGCCTGGTGCAGAGGGCTAAACTCAGTTTAACCAGTAAGTCAGGAAAACAAAATAAATATTATAGACAGATAGATATGTACTTATAAAATAGGCCTACAGTTGCCACTGAGCATACTGAAGTCATGTCCTCAGTATATTGGGAGTTTACACTGTAGTCTATATTTAGGCTACACAAAAGTTAGGGTCTACTGTTTTTTTTAGACTTAGCATCTTTAAATATGAGTTTTGTTTTCTCTAGAAGAACTGTATTCATGGCTGTATGTGAACAGTTTTGAGAGATATAAGCATTCTTGAGATAAAAGGTCACAGAAAACATAATTTTCTACATGTGACACTTTATGGGAGGCGTTTTGTCTCCTGACCTCAGTAAACCTCTCACCACAGCATTGCTTATACCTTCAATATATGTTGTTTTTAACAGCCAAGACAAACTCAATCATTCATCTCTCTGAAATGCATTAAAAATGATCCATCCATCAATTATCTATGCTGCTTATCCTTCAGATGGTCAGTAGAGGGTTGGAACTTGTCCCAGCTGACACTGGGTGAGAGACAGGGTACTACCTGGACAGGTCTTCATTACAGCCACATGTTTTAAAATGAGGAATTCAAAAAGTAGCAGTACAGTGACAATAATAACTAATTAGATCAATGAAACAAAACACCTTTCTAATTATCTCTCAGGATCCTCATTCTAATCTTACCAAGAAATGGCTCTTTCACTGTGGCAGCAGATTTGAAGCAGTACAGTGAAAGTTTCTGCTGGATTACATGGTCTCAGAGTTAATGAGTCTTGATAAGGAAGAGCTAGACAGATTTTGGGGACTGGGACTTGCACACTTTGGCAGGCCGATCCTCAAGCTTAGACACCTGTTTCAGATTCCCAGAGAATCGCTCCCTCAGTCACCCATGAGCTCAATTTAGATTTAAGGCAAGGCCCGTGACAACAGTCTCTGTTTACAATAAGACGCACCGGTTGCGGCTCTTAAACACAGGAGCGAATGATCTGGAAATAGGACCTCACTCTTCCCCAGCAGTCCTCGGCAGGCTTTGTCTCTGCTGGTGTCACACCCTAGCCCAGGGGCAGCTTGTAGAATCAGCTTCTTTATGTCGATGCTTCAAAAGACACAGCACCCCCCAGGTTTTTTATAAACACACTGTTGATGTGCCAGCTGGGTCATTCCATCAGCACCATGTTGGGCCTGCTACAATGACCCGACCCTTGTTCTAAATATGTGACTAGGAATGTGATACGAGAATGCTGGAGGTGTTCGGTACATGAATGAACAAATTGTTAACACTGAAGCAGCCATGATATACAGCACGTTTCTTCTTGGTTCCTGAAAAATGGCAAAATCCACAGCGGCAGTCATGGATTAACCCAGTTAGCTTTGGTTAAACACACTTTTATTTAGGAATAATGTAAAATTTGAAACAGAATTTGTAAGTAACCTAAAAAGCTGGAAGGGGTGTTAAGTTGCTTTTTAAGCTCCTAATTATTCCAGCTGCTTTAGTGGTGCATATCTCCAAGCAAATTAACGCAAACCAGGTGACACACTGCATATGGGGCTTTCACTGCCCTTTAGGCAGATAGGTGGTTGTGAGCTTATTATTTTTAAGAACAGACTGTTTTTACATGAATGATTATAGCTTTGGTCATTTGTTCAAATGCATAAAATAGCCGATGTTCATGTGTTTTGCTCAGGCCTGCTGCTGTCCCTGCAAATATTGACTGTTGTTTGTCATGAGGAAAGAGCAGAGCAGTAGGACAGTGTTACAATATCTCCAAATCCTTTTTTTAACCTAACCAGAAATATTGTAATGAAGCAGTTTTTGTGCCTAAGCATAACCAAACCGTAACCCCAACTGTGCCAGATCAGAAAACAATCATATTAACCATTTGGAAGGCACTGACAAAACATGCATGATAAGGGCATCATATCAGAAAATGTTCTGATGCATCCAGTGTCTAGTTTGTCACCTTTAAAAGCCTCATTTTGCATGAATGGAAGAAACCTTTCGAACCAGAAATAGACTGAAACTAACTTAGGATCCAACACTGAAACAAAGAAAGTCAGACAGTACTAGTCACCATGACTCTTCTAACTTAACTGAACCAAACATTTTGAATCAGAAACTTTTTTTTAAATTTTCACTGCTATTTGAGGCTCACTGAAGTTTTCAAACAAAGCTGCACCCTCCACCAGCCCCGTCCTTATCACGATAAGGCACCATCTGTCATCTCTCCTCCCAGAACATCCAATATTACACAGAACACCTGGAATTTGGCATCTCTGTCGTAAGACACCTAAAAACTAGGAGAGACAGCACCTTGTCAGATACTCTCTGACCAAACCTCTATTATTATTCATGAAATGTCTCAGGGAGATAATTGGGGACCAGTTTTATGTCTTTAGTCATGATGAGGCTTTCATAATAATCTCCTGACTTCACCCATGGTCTTAGCTCAGCTCTCTCTGGAGTTTTCTTCCACCCTCAGCCTCTGGTGGAGTCCAGCGTGTTTGGTAGGCAGAGACGTCACTGCGGGGGTATAGGGTAGCACATAGTCGAGCCTGGAGTGCAGAAGGGGGGTTGAGGGATGGGCAGGCCATACTGCTGGCAGCAGCTTTGACATTTAGCAGCCCAGGAGCAGCTGCTAGTGAGCCTGGGAGATAGAACTGCCATAAGGGGGGAGAGGGTGGGGGTGGTGGGGGGATTCATATCAACATGTGCGAGTGTCGTTCTTCAGTAGAATCATCCTAGAGGGAAAGAAAGGGCGTTTCATCATTTCAACATGCTCATTGCAACCCACCCAAAAGTCAGAAAGCAAAATATTGCTGGGACTGAGCAGAACAGAACTGTGGCTGCCACATGACGTGCTGTTTAGTCTCTTTCACTGACCTCCATTTCTAAGGTGTTGGTTAGATCCACCTACCCCTATAATCGTAGGTTTAAATGATCAGTCTCAATCGAGGTCATCGATCATAAGTTAACTATTGCACAGTGTGGAACTTCACCACCTCTGAAGTTACGTAAGGTTACTCACCTCACTCACTTAATTGCTGCTGTATTTTTTCCAAACAGGGACACATGAGGAGAAGCAGGAAAAAGGAGGCATAGTGACAAAGAATTTCACAAAGAAGATACAGTGAGTATAATGTCAGCTAACTCTGTGTATTGCTCTCAGTCACAGCTGTACTCTTTCTTTTCTCTCTGGTGCCACGTCATTCTAAAGCCACTGTGTGCAGATTTGAACACTTCTCCCTTAGCACTTCCTAGTTGTAGGATAAAAAAAAAAACATCCCTCACAAATCTGACACCTTCTGAAAACAACAAATCAGGATTCCAATCACTAGGGTTATTTAAAGAGGTGGTATGATGGGAAAATAAAAAAATGAGGTTTGAGCTGGACCAGGGTGATGGCGGAGGCCCTCCTCTGCTGTCGAATCACTAAACTGTGTCTCTGTGATGTTTTTACGCTATTCAAAACATTAAATCTCCCGTCTGGAGAGTGAACGATTTTGAAACGGATGTCACACCAGGTCGTGAAATAGCAGGTTCCTCTCCCTTCCATTCAGGACCAGAATCTGGTTATATCTGTAGTATACTGTCTTACTTTTCTTTCTATAGCCATTATCACTCCATTTCCACTAACAAGCAGTCAGTGCTTCCCATAACCGTCACCCAGCATAACCTCACGGGTTGACGAGGGCTGTCCTACTTTGTTTTTCCACTATATTTTTCCTGTCTCGCTCTGTGTTCAGAGGAGGGAGGGGCTGAACATACACTTGCAGAAACGTGACATCTGCACTGCCTTGCCCGCGGTCTGCTCACTGAAATCCTCATTTTACCTTTAACCAGTGAATGTGTTTACACACCGTGCTTGTAATGCTTGACATGTGAAATCAAGGACATTTAACCAATCATGGGCGGCTGCTCTGCGCACACAAACAGAGCTTAGTACTCTTTTCCTCCCTCTGTTGTTTTGAAAAGAAACTAACGTTAGCCTTCTTGCTAACATTATGTGTGTAAATCACAAGAAGTTCAAATGATACTGTGCACCAATGAGGCAGATGCTCATTTACCTTGGATAAGGATGGAAGCCCCATGAAAGGGCAGAAGCTTGATATTTTATGATCACTGTAAAATACGTACAGCCATAGATAAAGTTCCTTGCTTTGCAAAATGACTGTGCAAGTATCACTGGTGTTTATTTATCTTTTAAAGATGCAGACGTCAGCACAATGTCCACATTGTTAACTTAAAATAAACCTCAAGTGTCATATCAGGTCAGAGTGGGCAAACAGCTCTCCAGATGAAGGATTCCTGTATGGAGCAGGAGTGTCTTGCAGAGACGATTCATACTGTGTGTGATCCAAGACAATCGGACTACAGAAGTTTCCACAACCTGCTCGCTCTATGCCTCTGCTCATTTAATTGGGCAGTGGAGGGCTTAAAACAGCAGTGCGAATCACTACCTCGCTGGCACGTCACTCCAATTCTGTCCATTTCCTGTTAGTTAATTAGTAAACAGTTGTGCCAGTGCTGCACTGCTCATATCCCAGTCTTCTTAACTGGAAGACCTCCAGATTAGCCCTGTATGCCTCAGCAAAGCAAAACCTAACAGCAGTGGCAGGCTGAGTATAAAGAGAGAGGGCAGCTGTGGTGGAGAGAGAGAGAGAGAGAGAGAGAGAGAGAGAGGATCATATATAAATAACTGTCCTTGATACACAAATCCTCCAGCTCTGTGAGAGACAGGGAGTTAGAGCTACTGTAGCATGGAGTAGATACTTTCTTCTGTCAATGTGTGGATGAGAATGAGCTTTTAACTGAAGTGCTTCTTCTGTCCTATTCAGTTTCTTCTTATTGCATATACTTTATTTGTATATCACTGTATTCAGATTACAGGTTATGCTTTAACACTGATATTAGTCTTGATGGACAATAATGCATTGCAGCCAGACATGTTTAACTGTAAGGCCTGCTTAACTTCTGTGCCTACGTGCACGTGTATACAGAGGCTGAAGCATTAAGATCCTTGATTAGGTAAACGTAGCAACAATTCAATCTAAAAATACAAACATAGAAGTCCTGTATTCAAAACTGTACTCAAATGAAACAGTGCTAAAGTGATCAGGTGACTAACTGATGAGTTAGCCAACAAATAGCTGCCCTTTTTTTAAAACTGACACATCTTTAAAGTAAATTTTGAGTAACAAAAGTCAAAGTACTGAATATGCAGACTTTGGTGTATAATATTGTTTTATTGCTGCATTAATTTGTATGTAGCATTTTAAATGGAGCTTTAATTAGTTTACCTACTGTTTGGTATTTCAGGTTTTAACAACTTAGGTGATATTTTATGATATAAACCTATGTTTTAGACTTGAAATCTGCAAACTAAAGCTGTTAAATAAATGTAGTAGCCTAGAAGCATAACATGGGAGTAGTTTTAAATACAATTAACTCACATTTTTAAATGTGTAAATGTTACTTCCCACCACTGCCTTTATGACCTGCAAATAACAACCTGTAAATGCAGCATGTTGATGTACTAGCACCCAGGCACAAATGTTCCGAAAATCTTAAGATTTTATTACGGAAATAATTGAACAGGATAGACTGGCTGTTACCCAATAAATGCAGCAGAGTCCAAGGGTGGATTTTTATTTTGTTAAACTGATCCAAATAAGCCAGAAATGTGTCACATATTAACCAGATATGCTGTTGAATCAGTTCTGCTGCAACACCTGTCTGTATGGGGGAGGTGTGAGCGGTGTGTTATTTAGGAACCTCTTGTTCTGCCTACTCTCATGAGGCACATGATATCACCAGACTGACTCAGTCATGTGTCCTAAGTTTTACTCTACACACACACTTTTATGCGCACATACCCTGTTCGGGCCTCACTGTCTTGTCTCTCTTGGCGTCCACGCCCTACGGGGGGAAACGTATATTGGACAGTTTTTTGGCAGCTGTACAAAATCAATGTCTGAGATCAAATTTGTGCTTGCCAGAGGTAAATAAGCTCCCCAAGTTGGACAGATAAGGTTTCAGCCGGAGTCCAGCGTAATGGGCCCGCTGAGTGATTTGACTTTGCTTCGCAGCACTTGGCTCCTTAAAGGAAGATGAGGGAAACATGTTTAATCAAGTGTGTGTGTCCAGAACTAGGAAATTATAAATAATATTCAAGGATAATACTGGCTTACACCAGCTTTAAATACAAGCCTTAAAGTCTTTTTTTATTTCCCTCGTTATAGTGGCCAAACAGCAGATGAGTCATGACATGTAGATTAATGTCCCTCAGTCAATAAACTGCTTTGGTCCAGACTGAAATATCTAACAACAATTTGGGGGATTGCAAATAAATAAATAAATAAATTCATGCTCCCCTGAGGATGCACCCAAATGACAGTTGATCCCATCTGGCGCCACCATGAGGTTGACATTGGTGGTTTTGAGTGAAATGTCTCAACAACTACTGGAGGAACTGTCATGAAATTTGGTTTGCAGATTTGGCATGGTGGGGCAGTGGTTAGCACTGTCGCCTCACAGCAAGAAGGTTCTGGGTTTGAGCCCGGGCTGACCCGGGGCCTTTCTGTGCGGCGTTTGCATGTTCTTTCTGTTCCTGAATGGGTTCTCTCCGGGTACTCCAGCTTCCTCTCTCCACTCAATATCTTGACATCTATTAAATCAGCAGGTCAACATTTTCTCTCATTTAGTGAACAATCTCAATGTCTAATGGGTGGATTGTCACAACATTGTAGACATTCATGTGTGATATGTGGCTTGTCCACTTTGGCTGTCTGCTGTGAGGTGAGGTCTTCAGTCACTGTCTGACTTGTATTTCTCAGTGGAGGGTCCTGTCTAATTAAAAGAAGGGCAGACTCACAGCCCCCTCCCCTGAACAGAGCAGCCTGATGTTTATATTAACTCAGAGACATTTGGCTGCTCACACAGAAAACACACAATAACCATATTTGGCCACACTATCAGACAAAGCACAGAGTTTGTGTGTGTGTGTGTGCCTCATGCATTATTTTGAGCATGAAATGAACCTGATAATTAAATACCAGTTTATCTGAGAATTTAAGTTAATAAAATAATAAACAATGTAATGAAATGAAGCCAGCACATAGTATTGCAGCTTTGACAGATTTTCCATCCGCACTTTGTGTCTTCCTGCAAGTTTTTGGAGCCAATTATCCCACTGTGCTCTCGAAAATATTTTCTGCATGTGAAGTGTGGAAAAAAGGAGAAACAAATAGCTAAAAAAAAGGCCTGACACAAAATTAGCTACCGTATATATGACAGATGAAACCACTAGATTAAGGAGGTGCACCCTGATGGAAATTTACTGCAGACACTCACTCTTATTAACTGAAATTAGCCTTCATTTCTGCAAACTTCACACCTTGATTCACAATATATTGTTTACCTCCCTCCTTTTTGTGAGATGGTTTTAGTGAATTTGAGCTAAAAGGATGAGGTGAATGTTTTAATAGTATAGCAATGAAAATTCTGAGCCTTGTTGTTTTTTTCTCTACTAGTGCTGTAATCATCTAGCTGGAGGCTGTTTGTAGGTAGTGACAAAGTGTTGATAAAAAAAAATTACAGCATTTAGGTTGCACAGCGTTTCTTATGGAGGAAAATGTCTGAGTTTTGCATGAGCAGGTACTGAACTGTTTTCTCTAGGCTGTTTTTTGGCACTGCTGTCCTTACTTTGTCCCTACCGCTACTGAACACACACAGCAGCTTATAGGTTTTCTACCAAGTAAACTTCGGCCACTTAACTTCAACCACATACTCTTTCTCACCTGTCTTCCTGTGTGTCATCAGGATCCCGACAGATGTGGACCCTCTGACAGTCTTCGCATCTCTGTCCCCTGAGGGCGTCCTCATCATCGAGGCTCGGCAGACACCTCCATATTACCTGTTCAGTGACGAGGGCTGCGAGGGTGGTGAAATGCAGGAGGTGGAGGCCCCCAAGCCCCAAAAGGCACCGATGGTCTAATCACCGCAGGTCATCCTGCACAATCACTTACAGTTTGATACAAAATGTGTGGCCTTCAGCTTCATGTTGCTACAAACCTGGTCATAAAATATGTAGTACTAGAAAGTATTACAGTACTAGCAAGATTAACGTACATATTAAAGCTGCACCAGGCAAGATTTTTATATTGAAAATGTAGATTTTATAAGCCACTTGACGAGTCTCTACTTCATGCTAATGAAGACGCTGCAGATATTTTATTTTATTTCACTTAGGTTCACAGAGTTCTGGTTCACTTTCCTTTGTACCTACAACTAACAAATATTTTCATTATTGCTTAATCTCCCAACAGTTATCTCATTTTATTTGTTTATTTGTCCATGAGTACCTTCACATTTTCCAAAATTCAAAGGTGACACCTTCAACTAGCTTTTTTTTTTTTTTTTTTTTTTTTTTTTTTTTTTTGCTTGAGTAACAGGGAAGAATTTAAGGGCATTGTAAAGAATGTGGTGAAGTGAATGAAGTGTTGTATGTGTTAAATTTTAATATGTTGTGAATTTGTATGGCTGCTACCTTGGCCAGGTCCTGGTAAAATAAAGGTAAGAATAAAAGGGGGGAAATCAGGGGGGAATGTTGATGTGAAATCAGTGTCATTGACATGTACATTTCACATCAACATTTCTTAGAATTCAAGCTTAAAGCAAAAACACAGTTGTCCAGAGGAACCAGGGAGATTTAATTTTGCCCCCATGACTTCTTTTACTACAAAAAAGAAACAGACCACCCAGATGGGTGGTAACCATGGCTGTGAAGTCAATATTAATCTGATGTCACATTTTGTGTTTTCAAACAATTATATGGAGCCTTCAGTGTGCTAACTTATCTTGTGCAGCTTTAATATTGTATGCAGGTGTATCCTGAAGTTATGCAAGAGCTGCTGGGCCACTGATGCATTACAAGTTGTAGCATTCTCAGTAATTTAAGATATATTAAGGTCAAATTTATATATTTATTAACACATTCATTTAGTGGAACAATCTTTGCATAAAGTATGTGATTTCTTTTAAAAAATTGACAAACTATTGACTTGGGTGCCTTGTCTTCCTTCCTGTTTAACTTTTGATCTAATGAATGTCATTTAAACCGACAAGGAATGAAAGTAAGTCACCTTTTGTTGCTACAGTAGGGGGTGAATAGTGTGCATTAATGCTGTGATCCACCAAAGTGCATTGTAAATATACTTTAATATGTACGAGTTCATTATAAATATTAATCTGAAGTGTTCCAGGTTTTGCAACATGGTTTGCATTTTTCTTTTCTATTCGGGAAGGTGACTGCTTGACAGGAACCAACCGACTGACCTGTTAGCCAAAGATATTTGTTGCCTGCCTTCTTTTCTCTTGATGTCTTTGTATTGGCTGATGCAATAAAAATGTTCAGCCAGTCTCTCAATGTGTCTTAACATCTGTGTCTTTTATTGAGATCTGTGCCACTCAGGGCCCTGGTTCCAGGGATCTCGGGAGCCGGTGGTGTTATTGTTGGATAACAGAAGGAACTGGGCAGCAGATTAGCAGAGGGCTTAGTGCTGGGTGAGGCTGGCACTGCTGTGTGCTGCAAAATGGGTTGATCGTAAAGAGGCAGCACTGCCAGAGCTTCTGAATGTGGGAGCAGAAATTGAGGCAGTTCCATTGTGTGCTGTGTGATGCAAAATAATGTAATCTTGTCTGCGTATTGGAACTGAAAGGGATGAATATTTTGAATTTAAAAAGTTTGCACACTGTGGAAAGAACAGAAGGCCTCCACAGTTTCAGCTGTGCAGTGGCGCTGTTTTGTGTGATGTGCCAGCTCCAGCTCACATAAACTGTTGTGTTTATTGGTATTGGATGAAATGTGTGGACTTGTGCTGCCATGGCAACAGCATAATTGGAATCACACCAGTTTCTCACTGGGCATGTTACTAATGTAAAAGCACAGCTGTGAAAACGAATAGTAACTGATTTGTGTCAAAATGTAGCTGAAACAGCATGATATTCAACCACTTTTTAAAATTTGAAGTCACATTTTCAATGTCAATATGATGCTCCAGAACGTGATCACTTATTAGTTAATAGTTGCAAATTCACAACGACACAACACAACACAATATATATATAAGATTTTCACATGCAGCTGTTTTATTGGAGCTCCGAAGACATGGTTATATGGCTGTTATATCTACTGACTAAACTGCATCTGTAGACCTGGTGCGAGGCAAGCTGTGCAGGCTGTTTCAGTATTTTCTCAGTATGTGTTGTGTGCAGCATTTTGGCAGTATTGTGTTTCTACTCAGCGTGTTCTTGTTTAATGTCGGGATCCTCCAGCACCTGGCTCAGGACCCCATTCGGTGGACTTTTGCCCAGCTCTAACTCCTCAGGCTGGCTTATCTCCTCAGCCGCCCCCCCTGAATCCCCCACTACCTGCTGAATCTCTTCACCCACAGCTGCTTCTTTGTGTTCCGGCTCTGTGGACGTGTCTGTGTGTGGGCTTTCTTGGCTCTTCAGGCCTTCATGGTGCACAGAGGAATCGTGAAGACTCTCGCTGCCTTCGCCATTTGCAGACACTGGGTGGGACTCTCTGTCAGGCTTGTCATTGGTCTCCTCTTCCTGTTCCCTCCTCTCTTCATGCTGCTGAATCCCAGCTGTGGCACTGCCAGGGTGGGCCTGATCACCATGGACCTCTAGTGGAGACTCTTCCCCATGATCCTCCACAGATGGGGACCCTGAGGCCACTGGTGCTGAACTACCTGGGTCTGTTTCAGGTGTTTCTTCTTTCTCATGTTTTTCTTCTTTTCCATCAGCCTCCATCTCCACCTGCATGTGAGCATAAATATGTAGAAAATGTCAGCAGTAAAGTTTTAAATGTGTGCCCCCACATCAACAAAAAATCTCATTGTCCAGCCTTATATGCAAAATCAAGAGGAACACCGAATTGGCTGCAATTAAGGGATGTGGTTCTCCATTCAGAGGTGTGGTGTGAGTGTCTGGGAAATGTATTTTGCTTTCTTACAGAGAGTTACTTGTACAGTAATTATAGGAGGAGCCAGGAGCTTAGCTTGGCATAGGGTCTGGCCTGCCTTCTCATTGGCGAGACTAGCAAAGGACTAGCCTGTCTGTGTCCACTGATAACAAAATTCACCTACCTACACTAACTAATGTACACAGTATATCTCATATGTTTAGCCCCTACAAAAATCAAACTATAGAAGAAGAATTTAATTTCAGCAACTTGTCATTTTTGCAGTTTAGCCTTTGTACTGATTAAACAAACATGATATGTTAATATGTGAGGTTTAGAGATATTGTTCATGAGGCACATCTTATTACCTTTGGACAGAGCCATGTTAGCTGTTTCTCCATGTTTCCACTCTTTATGCTAAGCTAAACAAACTGGCTGCAGGCTGTAGACTTCCATTTACTGTAAGTAGTATTGACTTTCTCAACACTTGGCAAGGAAGCAAATATGCATATCTACCAATATCTGAAACTAGAAACCTCCCGGTTTTGATCACCTTTATTGGAATAATGATGGCAGCAGGAACAGAGGCTTCAGGAACTGAAGCTTCCACCGTCAGGATGCCATCAACAGTGAGTGTGGACGAGATTTTGGACGCATCAGTCTCAGCTGGGAGCCTGAAAATGACACGACCATGTTGTCTTTACATACAGTGTGACAATGCAAATACTGAAACACATTTAAGTAATATCTCACCTTTCAGCTCAGTGAGAACTTTAAAAACAGACCTTTGCTGCTGTATATTTCATCATCTTAATATCACTATTTACTTCTCATACCTGTATTTCCTCGTAAAACATCTGGCAATAAATCCATGCTCGTCCGGCCTCTCCTCATGTTTCCCTGGGGATACATTATCGTTAGGGGGGAGAATTGGAGGACACACAGAGGAGTCAAGCAACAAAGAAACCACTCAACATAGAAATTAATTTCTGCCACAGAGCTGTGATTTTAATTTCCCCAAGCACATTATTTAAGAAGCTTTCTAATTTTGTTGCAATCAGCTTCCTTTCCATCAGTGTTTAGTTTTAGGGGGATTATTCTGTGAACTGTGAGACAACACTAGGTAGATAACTCAGTTATTCTTTGAGATAATAATATTAGAGAGACAGGATTATTAATATTTTATTAAGAGTAGAAACTATCCTGTGTGTGAAAGTAATTAGTAGTATAAATAAAGTGAACTTCAGTGGTGTTTAATTAAAAGAGCTGTAAGCCACTGTTCTGTACCTGCAATCTCCAGGAATCCGTCTCTGACACTGAGAGAAATCTCTGCGGGGGCAAAGTGAGCCACATCCAGGTTGACCCTCCACTTGTACTGCTCCTTACTAATCTTCTGACTGGGGTGATGCATCGACCCGCAGATGTAGGGCACAAACAACGGAGCGGGGATGTACAGCGGCCAGGAGAAAGCAGCCAAACTCCTCTGGAGCCAGTTCACATTCATCCACACAGGGTTCCCTGGCTCCAAGAAAGGTGGCAGGCCAACATCCTGACTCAAATGCCACCATTTTCTCAGAGGGAACCAGAGTCCACCCCTGCTATCCTCTCCGCAAGTCAGCTCTGCATTGGCCTGCTCACTCATGTTTCAAGAAGTAAATAAGTGTAAAATTATAAAGAAAAAAAGCAGTCAGCAAGTAACTTTTGGACTCAGTGCTGACTTACTGAAGTGTCATCAGGTAAAATCAACCTAATGAGTGAGGGATTAATAAAGGTTCAACAACGTGTGGTGAGACAGAGAAAACTCTGAGGGGCTTTATATAGTAGTCCTGCCTGTGGTCATGCCAATCCCATGAGTAGGGCATGTGAGGATGAGGAGGGAAGGACTAATTAGTTTTATTTATACATTTTAAGGCCATGATGGCAAATAGCGAGCAGTTGGTCGAGGTTGGTTAGCGTTTGAACTGTTGCCTGTGAACTGTTCTTCTCACATCCCAGTGAACTCTGTTCTGCCAGTGGTGACTACGCTCCTCAGTCTTGTCATGAGTCAGCAATAGTGTCTCTTTGCCCTGTGTTTGGCCTCTCGGAGGATGCACTGTGGCAACAGTTTGTCTGCCAGAGGCTTAGAAGAACACAAAATGCTCTTTCATTTGATATCTGAATCATTTCAATGGCATGCGTGTGTCGAGTGGAGAAAGGTCCCTTCCACTCCATTCTTCTTTCACTCTGCAGTTTCAACAGGATTATTATTGTTCCCTCTTCTATCGAGTGTGACAGACTTGTTGGTGTTTCATTTTTAGAGCAGTGTGCCTTGAGATTTTGGCACACTATCCACTGGAGCACAAAACAGATTGAACAGATGTTTCTGACACTGTGGGATGCCTCACCCACAGACTCAGCCTCGGTCTGTAGGAAACACTGTAAGGCTGAACTGCTGCTGCTGGAGTCACCTCAGAAATCGGTTCTTCTGTTTCAACCATCATTAGGGATTTACATCCTGTTCAAATTTATGACTACGTGTTTGGTTCTTTGCCTTGCAGTACTGATGTTTTGCCAAAGCTCGGGCAACTTTATAAAAGGAAACTAAAAAAGTGTAACTGATTTTCTACAGGATTTTATAGCCTAACGTTTCCAAAAGTTGTGTTTCCTGCTATAAAATGACACTCTAATCCTCATAACTGTTCACAGTAAACTAGGACCTTATAATACAAGGACAGATAATTATATCTTCAATCTGATTTTTACTCTTAAGTCTAATTTTCTCTAATCTCAGCTTTTCTTTGTGACATTTTCCAGTATAATGTATGTGTATGTATGTGTGGCCTTGTTTGCTGTATGCTTTTGGGGACAAAACACTGGGAGCACACTGCTTTGCAGGGACTGGAAGTAACTTGTGGGGACTGTAGGCTGGGCCTCACGACTAATTCATCGAATTTTACAAAAATTATGGGATGTAAGGTTAGAGCAAGTGTCGGCTTTGGTTATGGTTAGGGTAAGTCTCCTGGAAATGAATGTAAGTCTGTGTACAGAGCCTGTAAGTGACGAGCACAACAATGCATGTGGGTGTGTGTATTTGCAGGTTTGCAGTTGTATGTACCAGAAATCAGCAATGAAACACTTGCTAGCCATGCCACACTGATTTCCACACAAACACCGGCAGCTGATTTCAGTGATTAGTTCCTCTTGTCTGGTTGTTAACTAGTGGCAGAAGGTTGACTCAGTCTAGCTCAATAGAGTAAACTCGCTATCTGTATTTCTTGTTTTCCAACACTTGAGATAACTGGTCACAGATTAGAGTGTAATCTTTTTCAATTATTGAGAGTTTTCCAAGTTGACCTTAAAACTACAGCACTAATCACAGCCGCTTTGGTTTACTTCAGCCAATATCAGCATAGTATGTGGAGGCTGTAGGGCTCTATTGAATGAAAGCAATGAGACAATAAGTGGAGGCCAGCAGGCCTTTTTCATGGCAGACATTTTGTCAGAATAGGAAAATCACAGATGTATATATTCAAATTAATGATGGCCAGATGCAGAATAGTACAATTAACACGAATGTTTATCATATAGTTGGATTATAAATATTGATACATTACATCACATCTAATGTTGCAGTTGGTAAAGGTGGAGTTGGTTTTAACCGGTGTATATGCCTATAATTTGAATTACTGATGTGTAACTTATAAATCAATAAAGTCTTGTGGTTTTACAGTAATTTGCTTTATTAATCTCATTCAGAAAAGTAACTAGTACCTAAAGCTATAAAATAAATGTAGTGGGCTAAGACATGCAATACATTCCTTTAAAATGTAGTGAAGTTAAAGTATGAAGTAGCACAAAATGAAAATACTCAAGTAAAGTACCTATACCTCAAAACTGTACTTGAGTAAATGTACTTTGTTAATTTCCACCACTGCTTACTGCAACACTTGGATAGTGTTAATGTTATTAGTGATGTTTGTGCTTTTTCTTTTTGCTTGTTTGTTTGTTTGTTACAGTAGGAAAACAGTAATATCCTGGGTCTGGCCTGGGACACATTGAGGTACTGTGGGTAAAGTGTCCATGTATTTTTGGCCATATGGTGCAACCTTTACTTCCTTGTGGGCTGAGCTTTATTTACCGTTGCCATGGGAAATGGAGGCCGCAGGAGTTTGGCGACTTTGTCAACAAGTGTTTACACTTTAACTTGTTGACGCCGTTTATTCACTCGAGTGAAATGTCAGCTGCTCCTGTGTAACTTACAAACCTGCCATGTTTAATCGAAATACTGCGCTGCCTGTGCGTCCTTTGGGTAGGCCTTCTGTTAAACCTGTCTCGGTTTGTGCCCAGAAACTTTGTGCACGGAGCATCGGATGTCCGGACACCCGGGAGGATCATGACCGCCGAAAGCTGCACCTGGACCGGCAGACCGGCCCAGGAGCTCCCTGGAAGTCAGGTGCAGCTCTGCAGCGGCCCTCACACCCGGGGAAGGTAGTTCAGCTTTGAAAAGCAGCGTCATTTCGGTCAAATGCTGTAGTTTGTTTGTGTGTATGACTGAGAACGAGACTTGAGAATAGACACCACCTGTCAAATGTCTGCACACACTTTCCTATCGAAGTTAGTGGGCGCAGCCATTTGACTGGTCGTGTTCTTTAGGATGCATTTCCCCTAAATCATTTTGAATCGGTATTAACTTAAAAGATCTCTGTCCAAACGCCCTCTTTCTCACTGTCTTTTTCAACAGTTTCTGATTCCTCCCATCCCATCTGGCAGCTGCTAAGATCAGAGTCTTAATGGTCCCTGTTGCTTTTCCTCCTTTGAACTTCTAATGCCCCTCTCATGTGATATTTTCACATCTTTCTGTGTGTGTGTGTGTGTGTGTGTGTGTGTGTGTGTGTGTGTAATCCCTTTCATTTCACAGCAGGGTCTCTAGCTCTCATTCATCTGGGGACCCCTCTGCTACACAAAGTGATTTATTACCAGTGTACTTTAACTGCCCTCAGTGGCATTCAAGCTGGAGAGGATCTCAGAGATACTTTTGAAGGCCTGGTGGGCTCTGCAGAGTCACTTTTCCCAATCAGTAACACAGATGCTGTGTCTGATCCCCCAAAGCCTGCTTCCACTAACAAATGCATTTAAAGTAAGACACTGCCACTTGTTTGATTACAGTCACCTATGCTCAGGGGACGGCTTCGCCGTGGCCAGTCAGGGCAAATCATGAGGCTTCAAAGTCCTTGCCATAGATACACGGGATATTAGCAGCTAATGCATCAGGGGGGATGAAGTATCAAATGGCTGGTTGTCGCTGTGGACACTGCATTCATCATAGTTACTGTAGCTGGGACAGGCTGCCTGGCTGGCAAATAGAGAGACATGGTCCGTATCAGAACAGAGTGTCGTATCAACTGAAATTTATTAGGAAGACGTTTTACAACTTATTGCAGTCAGCAATCAGTAATGCTTGAACTTGGATCTAGCATAAACACGCACTATGCTATTGCTTGAAGAAATTCATTTGTTGAATTGGTTTAGCTAGGCCTGTTGCAAATCCACTGTCTCCATGACAGTGAACAATAAAAAATAAAAATAAAAGCCACAAATGCACTGTAAATCACCAAGGAGGGAAACAAGGCAATTTCATCTTCTGCACTTTCCTTCTCTGTGTTATTGCACGAACAGTGCTTTTTATTCAGCTCTCTGTGGTGCTGTTAAGACAAATGTAATACTAACGTTGCTTGCAGTTTGTGTTACTCTTGGCTGTTGCTGGAAATACACAGGCTAAGAACTGTGGTATGGACCATTTCTAAATTAATCAGTTTTTCTATAGATGTACTGGACCATGCTTTTACTGAGAGCACACATCCAGTGCTGTCCACTCAGGCTGAGGTCTTACTGTTCTCTGTGTCCACTGAAGCAGCAGAAAAGCAACATGTCCTGGTTCGACACCAAAGAGACCAGCGGCAAATGAGCTCATCCATCAGCAGGAGCATGTGGGGCGACAAGAGAAGGGTGAGAAGACAGTGGTGTGGAGCAGGGGCCAAGCAGAGGCAGGGCAGGAGCCTCACGGTGAAATATGATGGCTGTGGCATTTCCACGCTCTCTGACACCTTTTCTTGTCCTTGGAGCTTGAATACTCAAGATCAGCTTGGTGCTTGTCTTGTAGTAGCTGCTTTCCAGTAT
The DNA here is from genome assembly GCF_001952655.1 of Monopterus albus. Lineage (NCBI taxonomy): Eukaryota > Metazoa > Chordata > Actinopteri > Synbranchiformes > Synbranchidae > Monopterus > Monopterus albus. Next base: position 227,591 of record NW_018128197.1, on the reverse strand, counting down.
ATCTGAAAAGCTATGACGTTGAGAGGAGAAGCATTTTAACCTGTAGTAACCACCAGCAATCCAGGATGCACGCTCCTGAAAAACCAGCTCATGTTTGATAGTACCATTTTGTTCCCCCTCTTTGTGGAAGATATATAGAATCATGTTTATACTGACTGAAATATTCACACCCAAGACTGCATGGTTTTTATAGTTGCACCTCTCAGTTAGATGGAAATATGTGTGTTTTGAATCATTCTATACACATTTCCCCCTAGATTCAGCTTAGCTTATTTTCTGGGGGGTATTTTTGGAAACTCTCCATCTAAAGTGATCTTCTGTGGGTTTGAACAGCTGTGTCCACAGAACTGCCACAGGTTTGGAGCAGTGTAAGGGATTAATTGTGCTTGGCCACAAGGGTATTTAACCAGTAAAATCTGAATGAATTAATTTCAAAGTAAGAGACACTTTGCTTGAGGTAATGTCCATTTGCTACTTTATGTATGAAGCTAGTTAGCAGGACATGCTAACAGTTGTAGCTTACGTTAAAGCAGGTGAACATTGTTCCTGTAAAAGTTATAGTATGTTTCTTGCTCCTTTGCTCTTCTGTTTTCCTCAATGGAAAATTAAACCTGAACCTCCAAACTCTTTAAACACATTTTGTAGTACTTCAGCATTTAGACAAATCCAAAATGGGCCAGACCTGCTCTGCACAGTGAAGATTGTTCGGCTGTGATTGGATAGAGGTCAGTTGTTGTTAGCATTTTTTGTTTATTCATACTGATGCAATTTAGCTTTTTACTGTGTGTCATTTAGGTTTATTGCATATGCTTTTATATGCAGCCCAATTTAGAGGAGAAAAACACAGCCAAGTGTTTTCTTATTTGCAGTGCACTTCAGTATTTCTCTGTTTGTATGTTTTCCTAAGTTGCAGTGCTCTCAGGGCCCACCATACTTTTATCTCCGTTTCTTTTTCACAGCTTGAGATCTTGTTAGAAATAAATGTTCTTACTTTAATGTGCTATCCCTTGGATTTAATTTGTTTTCCGATGCCTAAGCGAATAAACTGAAAAAGATCAGGAGATTAAAAATCCAGTCTGAACTAATCCCTCTTTGCTTTCTGTCTGATGATCTATTCATAGGTGACTACAGATGACTCACCAAAGACAGGGGACCGGTCTGTTTACAGCAAACCTCCAGATTCCACAGGAAGAAGCAAGGTGCGACTGCTAATCAGTATGCCCACATTTAGACCCATCTCACCCTGTTATCTAGTTTATACTGTACAAAACAGTTTATCTTGCACAAGGAGACTTTTGTGTACTCATTGCAGTTAATTATTTGGAGATTAATTGCCTGATGATCTGTCATTTCCATAAGCGATGTCATATTAGACAGAGAATTTTTTTTCTGTTGGCCTGCTGCCCGGTTTGCCTCTGCAGAGGTCACATGGGGATGCAGCAGAGACTTTCATGGATGAAGAGGTGCCAGAGCACCTCAGAAGACAAAAGGATAACTATTTATCTTTTTGCTTTTAAGTCTTTGCTTTTGTGCACTTTTTTCCAGAGTTTGCCAGTTTGTCATACCCAGGCTGGAAAAAGAGCAGATATTGTTTCCTTGAGGAAGCATCTGGCCCAGGCCAGGTGAGAGCTACATCTGTAGAAGTTCAGCAAAAATAGAAAAATGAATTCCTTCTGTTATCTTTTAGCAGGGGACAGTGTTGAGAAAAATACGTGGTGTCCAGTTGTTTTTTACCCACTGAAATGAAAAAGACCCGCAGGAGCACCTATTTATGGAAAAATTCACATTTAACAATAACATAGTTCATAAAAAAAGGGACAGCTTAACAGTTTGCTCACTGCAGGTATACACAGTGCTGGCACTGAAGAAGCTGTGGCATTTGGTCCAGTGTGTGTGTGTGTGTGAGTGAGTGTGTGTGTGTGTGTGTGAAGAGTATGTGTGCAGCCCCCTAACCCCACCACAGGGTGCAGAGACAACATCCTCTGGGGCAGCCAAGGGTACTTCCAACTGGCTGACATTTCTGACAGCCTCTGATAGAGCCCAGAGTTTCTGAA
>NW_018128197.1:223377-225488 GCF_001952655.1 Monopterus albus | reverse complement strand
AGAAACGAACCCCCAGATGAATTGTGGTTGTTTATCCCTGCAAGTGAATACAGTGGTAATGATTTGGGGCTGTGGTGGCTTTTAGGCCAAATGGCAGCCCATTCTCTGTCAGCTCCCATGTTGAAAGCTCATACATCTCAATGTTTTTCTGGCCAGAGCAAACCGCTTAAACTCAGCCTGCTTTTATTTTTCTGCTCAGGCAGAAAAGGTGAAAACATTTGACACGCAGTGCTCTGTTTTCTGCAATACCACATTTCATAATGGATGTCTTAATGGAAATATGATTGTTATCATTATCTCCTCTGACCACAGTCATCACACTGAAGTGTTAGTTCACCCAAATCAATGTATTTTATCACTTACTCCGGTGTCTAGCCGTGCTCATAGTTTGGGTTTTATTTACCCAGATTTTGAGACGTCTGCTGCTGAGGTTTCTACTTCCTTTTTGTTTTTGTGTTCATTAATGTTAACTAGTGAGCGTTTGACGTGTCGGGAGGTGTATGTTGCTGCTTTCAGTCTTTATGTGGAGCTATAGCACTTTGTCTCTCCAGCTCTGTATTCATCAAACAGGACAATAAATCAAGTCTCCAGCTCTGTATTCATCAAACAGGAGAAGAAATCAAGTGTTTTCCTCAAAATGTTAAATCATTCCTTTTAGATACTTTGCATTGTAGAAATGATTCATATGAAATCTGATGACAACTAGGTGTGTGAATTATCCAGAGTATCAGGGACGTATTTTCGGTAAAACACATTGCTGCAGGTTATGTATTTGTTATGTTTAAGTACATAGTGCTCGGTTATTTATGAAATTCCACTGACGTCCACTGCATTGAGGTGGTAGTAGTTTCACACTTGTGTGTAACAGTATTCCTTGATCATCTGCCTGTGCATGTGGCATATTTGTGTGTGTGTGATTTGGGAGAACTGTTACAACTCATGCAAATCATATGCAAATGCTTTGCTCAATGCGGCACTCTAGTAAAGCAATAAGAGGTGTGCAGTTTGGTGTAGGATCAGTTATGTTTGACAGAAAATATGTATTAGTGATTGGCTGGCAGGTCCCTGTTAAAGGTATAGTACAGGTTTTGCAGTACAGCTCAAACATACAGTATATAAACCTTTAGCCATCAGTTAAAGGTTTTGGGAACTAGTAATAATAAGTGCATCATTATGATGTTAAACTAGCTGCAAAGAAAGTTCTGCAAATTATATCATTTGAACATCTTTTCCCTTATTTCTATATGGCCATTGTACATGCAAGTGTAATAACATGTTGTATCAATAAAAAGTTTTATTTGTCAGATGTACAGTAAGTAGTGCTATGTGAAAATAAATTATTGGAGCTTTTTAAAATTAAAATTAGAATAAAAGGATAAAAGCACAAAAATATCAGAGGAATTGGATAATAGCATTACATAATGTTTTTCAAATGGCCCTAATCCTCCTCTGTAGGACAGGGATTTGTCACGCAATTTCAGAAAATCCAAAAAAACCAAGACACAGCTGGAAAAATGGCTCTTTTCCCTCCATTTAAACATGAGGTGGAAATTAGGACACAACAACAACCATCATGTGGTTTTTACATCAGAGGTTCATGAGATGTTTTTTGTCTTAACTGATTTTACATCTTGAGAGATTTTATGAGATTTACTGATCAAGTCACACAGTTACTTGCTTGTGTCACAATATGGGGCCAAACTGTGATGCTCCACTTAACTACATGGTGTGAAGCTACCGTGAGAGTTCAGTTTGGTTTTGTATTTCCTTTCTGTTTTGTCTCAATAGACTTTACAGAAGCCTAATGAGTGTGTTTTGGCTCTCACCCTTGCCTGTAGTACTCTGTCATTTATGACTGCGCCAGCTTGTGTTGTCGCGGGCTGCCATTTGTCTGTGGCCATGTTGACAGGAAACATCCTACGCTGTCTTGTCAACACTTCTATGAGTCCTGTTTTTTGTTATGCTGCAGCTGACAGATAATTCTTCCCAAGTTACATTCTTCCGGTAGATTTATAATTAGATTTTAATTATGAAAAGAGATTGGACTCCTTCACATCACATTGCAGTAACTTGTGTGTCAAACCTTGAAAAACTGACCATGCTGATGTTGG
>NW_018128197.1:203990-223357 GCF_001952655.1 Monopterus albus | reverse complement strand
CCTGCTGATGTGAGAGCAGAAGCAATGGGTAGATTCAGAGTAGAGCTGCGGCATCTTAGTTGGTCTAATCGCTGTAAAGATTCCTCACCTACCACGAACCCTGTCTCCTTTGTTGCCTGGCAACAAGCTGCCACCCAAGGGCTCCCATGATCTGATCTCTTAAAATCTGTCCCCCTCCACCACCACCCTTCCTCTAATGTCTACATTTTTTACATCGCAATCAATTTTTAACCACCCATCAAACCCTCCTTGTCATCTTTACTGCGCTTTTCAAGCCAGCCTCTGATTTGTGGTCATGATTCACTCTCACAAAGAAGAATAACTTGTTATTGACTGGAAGTACAGATGGCTGTGATGAGAAAAGGCATAACAGGGTTTTACTTCAGAACATTTTGGCTTTCAAACACAAAAGTTTCATTGTGTGTTTATGCATCGATGATATATTGCTTCTTCTCGGCGCCTTTTATTTTCTTGTCACACCAGATACTGCAGCCTGTCAATGACTCTGCGGCGTTTTTCTGTTGGCCTCTTTCTCTCTCTTCGCCCCCCTTTTTCATTTAAGTATATTATTGTTCAGCTTTTATGTTGCGCTCAGACGTGACCGGTGCTGTTGTCACAAACATTTGTGCATGTGGTGCTTCAAACATAAGCAGAAAGACGGCTGCTTGCCTGCCAGTTAGAAGATATTAACCTATTAAAAACATTAGCTGAACTAAAGTGAAAGAGTCACTTTATCACAAAGAGCTAACGGAATTAGTCACGTCTGAGGCAAGGTCACCGAGCCGCCTCCCACACTTGGCAGCCGGCGGCGACTCCAGGGACAAACGTTCTGCACATTTGAAGCTACGAGTCATTAGCAGTGCTGATAGAAATGCACTTTAATTAAGAGTGCTGCATTTTGGACTTAGATGTCACATCTGAAGATTAATAAGTAATATCAGGGGTGTGCTGGTATGTAAATAGAACAGACATGCCTCCAAGCTGAACTGGTGCACTCTGGGTACCACTGAATGGAGCCAAATTAGCATTCTGGAACACAAGTGCTCAGTGCCCCCTCCTAGGCTGAAGTGCCTGGCTCCTCTTGTGGGCGAAATATTACCAGCCAGCTGCTCGCTGGATAACAAATAAGAACTGGAGCAGCAGAGGGTTGGAACATATGCAGACATTTGTGCTTTTTACACTAAATCGAGCTTGCCTCTAAATGCAGGTCAACAGAAGACTGTCAGGTCGCTGTGGTGCCGACCCTCACTGTCCTCCTTGTCAGTGTCTTTTCAGTTGTGTTATCAAGAAATTGAAACTTCTTCTTAGTGGGTTTGGACAACTGGGGGAGCCAAATGATGCCTTTCCCTTTGCATTAAACATTAGGAGAGCTGATATTTATTCTTCTCTGGCGCAGCCTGTTGACTTCCTGTTAGCACCTTGCACACAATGGCATAAAATAAGTCAGAGCTGCCACTCTTCTTCAGGATGGTGAGTGCGGTTTTATTGGACTGAATAAATAGCACAGATTCTGATCATATTAAGAATAACTTCATGGTGCCTATGATACCTAAACATTGTATTCATCATTTTGAATTAGTTCATTTTGTAATGATTGTGATTCTTCATTTTGGGGGGAGGGTCCATAAACAAATTGAGCATCTAAGGGCAGAAGTGTCATGTGCTGTGCAGCTTGAAAAGGCCTTTGTGGCTGTAATATTGTGCTATACAGATTAAATGTACCTGCCTTGGAAATGTCAAAGCTTCAGAGCCCAGTGCTTTTCTCTGGGACTAGGGTTCACATCATGGGTGAACTGGATTCAAAGATGACGCCCAGTCACAATGCAAAACGAGCCAAAATGTTTAGCTTCTAGTTTCAAAATTTGCTTCCACATGTGGCCCCACTGCACTGCTCATTAGTGTTTGTCCTCTTTTTAAACATGTTTATAGCCTAATACAGAATTATTGCCCATTGTTATGTTGAAATTCCTGATGACTGCTGAGCTTCTTCCACCATCAACATTCATATAAGCTGAATCACAGCCTTCTTTTAATTTTAAAGCACAAACAGTTTGGTTCAATTCGGTTTTATTTGTATCTCGCCAATACACAACAGCGATGGTCTCGGGGCACTCGAGTGAGTGGATAGAGGACAGAGAAAAGAAGAAGAGCATTGGGACACACACAACAACACAATTAAACACTGGGCAGGTTGATGTGGCTGCTCATCAGAAACGTAGCGCTCCGGAGCCAGGGCGACCTGTGGAAAGTACAGGGATAGAGACAGAACACACTATGGGAGAGAGGAGACAAAGTTAATGCCATGTAAAGGTGGCATATAAAAATAAATAAATAAAGGATAAATTAAGGATCATACAGCCAGCCCGGTGTAGCCACTCCAGCTTCCCATAACAAGCTTGGCAGCGGCCTGCACTTTGCCCTGTGTTTTTCTGCCTCCTTCAACCACAAGAAGGAAAACCACTCATGTGAAATTGTTGAGAAATACCAAGGTGTGTTACCCCGGCTGGTCTCCTGGCAATGTCACCTCAACAGATGCATCTGTGTGTGTCTTTTCATTTTCCAGCGGAGCATTAATGCAAAGGTAATTACGCGTGCAGCATGAGAAAAACAAGCAAACAGTATTCATGGAAAGGTTATGGTTGGAAGCTAAACCACCATAATTAAGTCATTAATCTGGCCAGACAGCATGTTTCTCCCACAACCCTGCAGTTTGGTGTCATTTACACCTGTCTGCTGCTTTGGGGCGTTCCGATTTGGATGATTCACAGTGTTCCTGTGTGTGTACGTGCATACATGGTGTGAAGGATTATTATAATGACAAGCGATCACTTTTGAGTGTAACTCATCAGCTTTGATGGTATTTTTATGCCTCTAAGAAACACAGGAGGTTAATGTGTAGGCTTTTCATTTCTATCACTGGGGTTGTTGGAAAATGAAGACCGTAGTATGTCACTACTAAAGCATGCTGCTGATGCTCTGTATGTATGACTCTCACTTGTGTTTCCCTGCTTTGTAGACGTTTGGCATCAGCAATTAAGCAAGGCCAGAGCTACTTCCACCTCCTGCAGAAAGAGGAGCAGGAGGAGAGGCAGCGGAGGAGAAGGGAGGAGCAGCTGAGAATGGAGCCACAACCTCCATTCTCCTCTGACTTGGACAGCTATTCAGAAGGGTGAGGCGACAATCCGCATCAGCTCCACTGGCCTAGTTACAAGATGTGTGTAGTCAGATAAACGCTATACTTCTTTCTTTAAGCCCTCGAGCCAGACTTTTCCAACAACTAGGGTCTTCATTCCAAAAACTATTGCACTTTTTACATTTTTTATTACTTTACAATGTCAGCAATAAGAAACCTGGTGGCTGAGAAGTTAAGGTGCCAGCTATGAACCAGAATGTCCTGGTTTCCATCTGATCTTTGTTTTATGTCTTCCCCCACCTCTCACTGTCCTCATTTCCTGTCATCTCTTTACTACTGGCTTTATGGCACCAAATGTATGTCAATCAACTTGGCACTGACAGCGTGTGGGAATTCTTTGCCTGGCTAAAGAGAGTGTTGTATGTTATACTGATTATGGTATGTTGCACAGATTTCATAATTGGATGTGTGTAATATTGTAGTTTTTGCAGTAGCCTACAATGTATCAGTTGCTGTGTAGAGTCACATGGTGGCTTGAATGTTAATTTGCAACACTGAATTCATCTGTATAATGTGATAATGGTCAGATTTAGAGTATGGTAGAGTAAAAATAGACACAAATATCTGAAGCTTTGTTCAAAGGCATCAACATGAATAAAATGACTATGTTGAGCCCTAGTCAAACCCACATGCAGCCACTACAGTTTCATTATAGTCGTGCTGTTAATGTTCTCATCGTGCCTACAAATCACTGTTAATCACGTCAGTCACATTATTATTCCTATATTCGTTAAGGTGGCTCGTGCCTGCAGGAAGTAGCTGGCCAGGTGGGAGCGATGCAAGATGCTGGAGGAAGAAGAGCCAGTCAGCTCGGCCTTTCACCCCTGTCCATCACTCTCTGACCTCCCCTCTGCTGAGTGAAGCACCGAGGTGAGTTTGAGATATATCTTTATGAAAATATTTATTTCAATGTACTTTGAACAATTGCAACATTTTATGGCATAAAACTTGAATGTGTGATTTTACTGGGCCACAGCAGATCAATACTGGGGCACGTGCCCCAGTAAAAGGGGCCTAATGGCACCTATGTGGACGACCTCACCATATGTAGTTTGTAGGTAGAGATATTGTCATTTTCCGTTGTACACTGTATTCTTTCTTCAAAAAACTTCAAATAGCCACAAAATGAATTACTGGTATCAAAAGTATAACATAAAGGCAAATCTAAAAAATCTCAGAAAATCAGTGAGTATCTCTCATTTCATCATCATTTACCATAGTTTGGTAGCACATCTGTGTATTGGCCCTTCTTGTCACGCTCAAACTGTTCATTCCTTGTTTAAATGAGGACCCAGGTTTTGATGTGATTTTCAAAACACTCGCCATGCCCTGCTCCACAGGAAAGGAAAAAGCGAGATGTTTGAAGAGTGTTTGATTTTAAGGAATTGCTGCTCCTGTTCCACCTCCTCCTGTCAGAGTGCCTCCTTTTGATTCGTGTCAAACAGATGTGTTGCTACACTTCAGCAAACATCACACAAATAAGAACAAACAGGCAGATTGCAGACAATGACAGATTCTCCCAGTGCTTTCATTTTATATTTCTTTCGCACAGCAGGTTCCTTTGATGCAGGTTCCTGCCTGAAGTGAAACCTGCATCTGAGAGGTTTTCTCTTCCTTGTTAGAAACTCTGGTGTCGGCTGACAGTAAACCCACTCATAAGTCAGATTCACAAAAGCAACATTTAGTCGTTTCTGTTCAGCAAATGTGGTGCAGTGCTTTGATCTTGATTGCAGTGGTGCCTGCAATCCACAAGTACCAGCTTTTGTACCAAAATAAAAAACACATTATGTTGTGATAAGTATGTGTCTGAAAATTATTAAAGGACAATGTAGGAATATTTTAGCTTTCACACTAGAAGATACTAGCTGCAGCAGTTGTTTGCTAAAGGGCCAAGATGTGTTTACACTCTATTATTATTTTTACCCCATTTATCATTCAGTGTAATATAAACTGCTATCACTTAATAGTACATTTTCATTACACTACATACTCTTTGGATCCCTGAAAGAAATATGAGCAGTAAAGTTGAGGTCTGGAAACCGGCCAGCATAAGTGGGGTCTAAAATTTTAATATGGTTTATAACACACTATAATGTAAATGGATATGAATACTTTAGACATACTTTAGACAATAACCTGACCAAAGCACCCTTAGCTAGTTTGGAAACAGTTCAGAAATGTATATATAGAAACAATACTCTACCAAAAATGTGTGTAAATGATACATTAACATTTTAAGTGAGTCCAACATGAAGTGAAGCAGCTGGGGCTGTTTTTATGGCAAGTCCAAGTCAAGTCAGAAATATTTATAAAACCCCCAAATGTGATGCATAACACATAACTGTAATGTCCATGGTTCATTTCCTGTTCAAAAAAAAATTTAAATAAGTAAAAGAAATACAGATTGCAAATCTTTAAAGCTTCTGAGTACTGACCTTGACTAACATTTTCATTTCAAAGCTGTTTTTTTTTTTTTCTTTTTTCTGTCATGCTTGAGTCCAGGCCTCAGTTTTCATGTGCACAGGTCTGCATGAAGCCATTCTAAAATAAAGTAAGGACATCTTATTGGTTCATTTATGAACTGCACTGAGTCACTTTTCAAACATTTTTGGAAGAGCAATGGCCTTGCTCATTTATCCACCTCACATTTACTATGAATAACTTTCCCAGGAGTGCGCTGTTGGACAATAAACTTATACTGTAGTATTTACTGTATTAAATTGTGCCATAAACCATTTACCTATCATTTATATAGTTATATTAGAGTCTGAGTGGTTAAGGTTTTCTTTCAGGTTTCCTCCATGCTTTGCATTTGTCGGTGCACTTCTCCACAAGGACAAATCTTCACTCTATAGTCTGTGTTTATGAAACATCACCTCCCACTCAATATGCATTTGCCCTGACACTGCATTATTGCCACTGCCAGAATACAGCCTTGTTTTCTAGGGAGACCTGTGGAAAATAACAACCCTGTTTGAAGGCTGTTACCTGACATCTGACAGATCCTGATCTACCTGCCTGACAGATAAATGGCCTTGTCGGTAATGAAAAGAGCTCGGAGCAATCCAGGGAAGCAATATTTGTGTGCAGGGGCGAGTGTGGCAGAAAATGGAGGCGGAAATCATATTGTGTTTGATGTGTTAGGAGAAATCATGGGAATGGATGTGGTCATAAAGCCTCAGTGTGAAAGTGTCGGGGTGACGGACGGCAACGCTTGACTGCAGGTGACACTGAAACCAAGCTTTTAGAGAGACAGTGTGTTTTGCATTTGTTCCCACTACAGCAACTCTTGTACTGAAGGGCCGGGCCTCTTGTATCAACGTTTTCATCATCTTTGATCTTCAACAGAAAACGTGACTGGAAATGAAGGATTTCATTTACTGAAGAGGGCGTTTCACCATTGGTTTGGTGTAGCACTGTGTAGCTTTTCATTTGGCCAAATTGCATTCCTGGTCAGAATAAGAGACATATAGAAAAATATGGCTATGACATCCTGAGCTATACTACTTTCACTTACAAGTCTGAACATTCTTTCAAATACATATCAAAATCTACTATGAATGATGATTCAATAAGAGCCAAGATGTCTGTCCATAATTACTGTCTCTCTGAAAGTGTGGAGATGTGAAGTGTTACATATTTTTAGTCCGTATTAGATGTGATACCAAATTATGTGTCCTGCTAATAGGGGTGTAACGATACAACCAGCTCACCATTCAGTTCAACACGCTCACAATAACACAGTGAGAATGAAAACTATTATAATTTAAAGTAATAAAAACTATTTCCAAACATTTTGTTTCCTTTTCAAACCTTTCTCTTATTCTGTAGGTTAGTGTAATCAGATTAGCATGTGGCTAATGGCTAGCATAGCTAACTCTAGTGAAAGTCAAGGTCACCAATGGGTCAGTCAAGAAAAACAAATCTCACCTGTTGCCCCCTTGACTTGGTATTGTGAGCCACTTTTACATTGCATACTGTCACATTTTTAAATCGCAGTATATTCTTCCACAGTGCGTTGCTATACCACTACCTGCTAACTATCACCATATCAACAGTCCCGTTCTTTACAGACGAAATTTATCTAGAATGCTTATTTTTAACCCCTCCTACATGCATGTTAGAGTTGGGTTGTGTCCCAACCTCCTGAAGTGTGGTAAGAAGAAGGTAAATAAATTAAACTGTTTCTGTTATAAATTTTTTTGTGACATTTCTGTAAATAATTAATACTTGACCCTTCTTAGGGTTGAGATTAATGACATGGTGTATTTAGAGAAATAGTTGAGCAAAAGAATTTTTAAGTTAAACATTGTCAGTTGAACCTAAATTCGTCATTTTTATAATCCATCATAACTCTTGAGTGCATCTAAAGTAAAAATGTATTTAATTTCAAATAGCTCTGTTGGTACCAAAAACGAAAATGGCTGATACTAAATACTGGAGTTCAGCATTTTGGGCGTCTGGATGGGCTAATAGAATATGTGACATTTATTTTATACGGTAAGTAGGGTTAGGATGTTTTAGTTGCTTGGTTTACCTTAAGTCAGAATGATCGTGATAATAGGGCATTGATGGACTTGGATAGATGTTGAAGTTCTTTGTGTGCTTCTGCAGGGAGGTCATCTACCGCCAGCTCTGCTGTCTGAATTGGTTGCTGGAGGCACTGACTCTGGATCGGTCCGGCAGAGTCGGCCCCCTCACTGCCTGCTGGGATCCCAAGTAAGTTATTCTGGGGTCAAAAGGTTATTGCCACCCACACACTCAACTGACCAGTGATCAGTTAGAACAAGTATGTGGATAAGTAGTTTGCTTTTAAAGCTGCCTAAGGCAAGATTTGTGTCTAAAAATACACAATGCGCCCTTCCTGTTTAAAAGTCATAAACACTTTTGCTATTATTGCCCAAACAAAGTGTAGCTTTTTTTGAAGTAACACTGGTGGAAAAATGTTCTCACTACACCTGCTGTGAAACATTTTACAGGCATCGTATTTTATGACATTCTGGTACTGAAGCTTAAGGTCGGAGATGCACCCGGAAACATTTTTCTCCTGAATACTTTAGATGTTTTAGACATTGTTCATGTTTGATGGGACAATAGTGCAATGGGACTCAGAAGCACATGGAGCATCAGGAGCATGACGGTGTCATTTACTATGGTGTACAGGTGGTCAGTGGATAAACTAGGACATTTTACTTTTGTTTAACATTTATGGAGAAGCTTCTGATCACATCAAACTAGAAGGAACATATTGTAACCGAGGAGTTTTTTAGGGAATTGCACAATTCGAGTGTAGTACAAATGACATTGTTTTTGTTGTATCCACAATATTGTAACCGAGGAGTTTTTTAGGGAGTTGCACAATTCGAGTGTAGCACAAATGACGTTGTTTTTGTTGTATCCACGTGACTCGCATTTTAGTTAAATCTGCACATGCATGGCAGTTTAGGAGCTCAGTGGTGTTCACACCAGAGCTGGATACATGTCACTTACAAACACGAATGTGAACCATCAACACAAACAGACTGGATGTAAACATTGGATTTGAGCAGTAAGGCCTGTAATGTGAACACAGTGTAAAACACAGCAGCATGACAGCAGTGACCTCTGCGTGATGACTGACGAGTACCTTCTGTCAAGTCCACGCTGTTTTTAAGTGAGCCACCTCGAGCGACGTTGTGTCTGTACTGTAGAGGGCCAGATGATGAAGAGTAGGGATGACCAGGAGCTGCAGTCACCAGCTGACAGTGCTGGATGAAATATAGCATCTAAAGCACCGGAGGGGGTCTGTGCTTAGTGAGGAGATACATTCTTCCATCTTTGTTCCTTCTTCTCCCTCCTCAGGGTCCAGCTCCTACCATACTGACCCACCACAGGGAGTTGACAGTGAGGAAATGGAGAGAAAGTGCAGAAGCAGCAGCTGTGTGGTGCTTAAACTCATATATTTAACCCACAGAGCTGCTGATGCATTGCATCTGTAGTCTGCTGTAATTCCTCAAAGGTAGTTCTCTCCAAGGTTCTGTCTTTACATCTCTTTTATATTTTCTTTCCCTTGCTTGATGTTGATTTATGATGATCTTTATGATCTCTCTCCTACGCTCATTCTGTCATGTTCCGTTTTCTGTTGCTTTGATGGTAATAAGACAGGCAGGGAGTATAATGATTTTAATGCTGCTGCTTCTTCAAGTGTTGGAGGAGACCTGGACTGGGAGAATAGATGAACTCGTAAAGTTTAAAGGCAACCGTGCTGCGTTCAGCCACAATGGCTCTTTGTAAAAATGTAGTAGGGGAATAGTATTGCACGCCACTGTAAGTCTTGAATAATTGATGGAAACATGAAAAAGAAAAGAAGAAAGGGGAAGAAAACAGCTACAGTTTTTTTTTATACCTAAACTTCATCACGTTGAAGCCTCCAGGACCTTGACTCTGCTTCAAATCCAATTTCTCTGGAAGTCTTAAGCTTTACGGACCAAATGATCCAGCTGAGCTATTACTGTACAGGAAGACAAGGAGAGGATGAAATGAAACATTATCACAAGGTTATGATGCTGCTGGGTCCTCCACCGGGCAGGCAGCTCTGATGTTGGGCATCAATCTGAAACACTGCACAGTTTTTACGATATGATGAATTATGATTTTGATAATGGCCAGAGCGGCTCTCGAGCTGTCTCTGCCTTGAAGGCTGGTTTTGACTAGTGGTGAGTTGCAGAAGGTCACTGGACTGATGAATGTATCACAACAGCAGCTATTATTTTCCATTTGCAGAGACCCTGGCCGAGGCAGGACCACAATAAGGACACTGAAAAAAGAGAGGGCCATTGAGAACAAATGGGAGCAGTTTGTTTCGACCAAGGTATTCCTCACTTTTACACAGTCTACATACTTTATTTTATTGATTTTTAAATTAACTCTAAACCTTATATCTTGATGCACATGCTTACATCCACAGGTGGACTCAATAAGCAAAAAGCATTATACTCTTTAGTGGGTGGCAGTAGAGGACATCTACTGTTGCTGAACTACTGGGTTTCATTCCACCCTGATAATTAGGCTGGTGACAGCGTCACACACACTTAAGGCTGGGTCTTCTATGACAGACAGGTGGAAGAGAAGGGGGAGAGAGGCGAAGAAGAGACATGTCTGGTTCCTTCCTGTTGCTCATATGCCGTCCTCAGTTGAGAGATAGGTCTATCTATTGGTGCCAAGCTGCCGTCTGTCAGCTTGTCAGTGTGTGCGTGTGTGTATATTTGCATATTTCTGCACTGAGGAGGGTCAAGTGTCCCCGCAAGGAGCTGATATGAATTTAGGCATTAAGGAAAATAATACTTATTTAAAAATGGCTATTATTACAAGAATCATTCACCATTTCTGGGATTTTTGTTTCTGGTTGATCTGCTTAACTTTTTTATGAATATCTGGCTAAGAACAGGTGGCTACCTGTCACACTGAGATATTTCTAGTGTGGCAAAACTGGAACTTGATGCAAAATCTAAACTTTAAAAGATCTAAAAGTGGTGAATGCCACGTTTTGGTCAGCCCCTAAGAACTAATATCAAGCTCCCCTGTTCTTTGTTGACATTAATTACACAGAGAAAAATTACGCAATTATAGCCTATTAAATTTAGACAACTGTCTGCCTTTGACCAAAACCAGCTCTTCTCAAGGGGTGTGAGGTCAACAAGCAACCTGGGTAATGTAAGACATGGCTAACCTAACAAGATGATCCAGGTGTGGCTACACCAGAAACATACATTACAACAGCAAATCTCTGAATACTATAAATTCAAGTTTGCATTGTTGCAAATTTAAATAGACATTTGAGAATTAGAAGTTAAAATAAAATAGCCCTTTTTCAAGACCAGAGTATAAATCTGGCAAAGTGTTAGACTGTACAAATAATTACACCTAATATAACAGAAGCTAATTAAACACCATTATATTATTGAAGGGTGGATTATTCTTTAAAATTCAACTGTAAAGAATAGGAAATTATTATAAGATTAGGATTATATGTAGACACCACAAGCACTACTCTCCTGTAATCTTCTGTGGTAGGAAATCTGTACTGACATTTCTGGGTTGAAAGTCCAAAGTCTGTTGCATTTGTGACCACAACACACTTTAATGTATGTGATAACCTAAACACATGCTGTCCTTTATGAACCAAACTCCATTTTATCATCTCCCTTTTCTTGCTCCAAAAGCCTCAGAGAGCTCATCCCAGGCGCCCTCCCAGCTCCTCTGCTGCCCTCCACACTTGGAGAAGATCTTCTTTCATGAGTGTGGCCTCCTTCTCAGGCCTCACCTCCACCACTGTGGGCAGCAGTCTGTCTTCTTTGGTCCCAGGCCTCGAGGAGGACATGGCAGCGGTGGAGACTGACCAACGTCCATCAGAATGTAAGTTGTCAAAACTGTTTAGCTAAACGTTTTAGCATGTTTGGATGTAGAGAAATAATGGAATAGCTTTAATAGGGGGAGTTAAACATTATTGGGTGGAGTAAGAACCTGCAGTTTTTCTGATCAAGCAACAGAATCATTTTAAAATTGAAAGGGTTGACAGAAGAAGAGCAGTAACCAGAGTTTTCCACTGGATTGATCAATATACTTGTTAGTCAGCTAATGCTAACACTAGCGTCAGACTGGAGGCTGCATTTTGTACTGATTGTCACAACCAGGCATCTGTAGTTTACACTGTTGCTAGGAAACAGGATGTGATTGGAGGGGCAAAGAGTGATTAGGAGCAGCTTATGGTGTCAGTTTGGTTTGAGTCTCACTAGAACCTCGTGGTTGAAAAGACATTGCTTGAACTTACCAAGTCATATAGCCTCACTTTTGTTAGCAGCAGCAGCATTAATCTGAACCCAATTTAAACCTAAATTGGACCTAAACTGCACCTAGAAGGAAAAAGAATCAACCAAAACAATCTGTCTTCACAAAAAAAAAAAAAAAAAAAAAAACCTGCAAGGGTACAAAATCTCAACATTTTTCCACAGGAAACTCGGACCTGTTGTCATAGAAACAGCTCTTTGACATTAACTCTGTCATTTTATTCCTGCAGCTAGAGATAGAGACAGTGTTATAAAAAAAAGATGTCACCAAAATTCCCTTTCATGAACACACACACTTGCCCACTCCCTGCTGAGTCAGAAATGGAAACCAAAATATAAGTTAGGTCTGCCTTTTCACCAGGACTCAGCACTCCTGTAGCGTATGCTGCACCGCTTCCCAGAGTGCATCACTTCAGGCTTCATAGCAGAGTATAATTAGTCATCTGATCTCCCCCACCACCTCCACCTCCTGTAGATTACAGGTTTTATATCATTACCTCCCGGTGAAAGGCTGTTCAGCTTGTTGTTGCTGCCTGAGCCGGTGTCAGGGTTGCTGTTGTTCTCAGTTTTTTCTCTCCCCCCCATCTTCGTTCTCTAATCATAAAAGGAGTCCAAAAATCACAGGATTACTTTAGCGTCATTGGTTTGAAGCAATTAACCGCTGTTCTAGCTAATCCCCAGAGTTATGTGTCAAACCCAGAAACTGATGCACAGCTCTGGCCATTGTTTTCCTGGTAAATTAAGTTGAAAGAGAAGTTGTCTGCTTTGAGAAGAGCACAAGAAGTTTTTCAAACTCTTTGTTGAAAAAAGGAATTGTAAAACTTTGAATAATTAGGAGCTCATCTGACAGTGATTTTTTTTTTTTTTGCAGTGCAGAGAATTAATTTGACACATTCTTCTGTGATAATTAAAATAAGAACTCTGTTTATTCAATCTAAAGCCAGTCAATTTGGAAAGGTTATTGGCTATTACAGTTTTGGCTGCAGGTTTGTTTTTTTTTAGCTGTTCCTCAGGAGATATCTTGCTATGCATTTTGCTAAGTGCTTCATCTCCCTGATTTGCCACGCTGTGAATAATCTTGTCATAGCTCATAGAGAACTTCAAACATTTTGGCTGGTATTTAAGATTTTAATGAATGTTTTATACTCTCTGGAAGCTTCAGGAAGATTTATTGTGTCATCACTGTGTGTGACATCTACTGTATGTATAAACTAGCTGAGTGGGAGTGCAGTTAGGATCAAGTCTTCTCAAGCAGTTTCTTGGTGTAGTGACAACATGCGAACACTAGGGGGAGTCATGAGATTATAAATGCAAACACAGGCAAGACATTTTGACTTTGTAGCTTTGTTTTACTTTACAATAACATGTGCTTCAGTGTAATACTTGCACAGACTCTGTTCTTTTTTGCACAATTACACCTACTTTATATTTCCATTAATTAGATTTTTACAGTTGCTAACATATAGCCTTCCTGCTTCTAGTTCTTGGATTCTTATAAGGCACAAGATAACTTACATTACTGTCAAAGTTTGAAGAAGGTGCAGGAAAACATGGACAGTAACAGACAGAAATCTGCAAACAAACTGCTACAAATAGTACATAGTCAGGAGCTGCTTACCTTTTTAGCTTGTCAGTTTCACCTTTTTTTACTGGTTTTGTTAGGAATTTACCAAAACAAATGTTAAGGACTAAAAGTATCCAATACTTAAGGAAAAGGCAAAAACCAGAAATAAAATCTACATAATCTTTTCTAAATGATTTTTAGACCTCTTTGTGAGGTCCCGACAGTACAGTATCTGTCAAAATTTAATTATATAGCAATTTCATACAGAGGAGGATACTCACTGTGCTTTAGATGAATATTAAAAAGGAAAGAAAGAAGAAGCTAAAATAATAGCCATTCATCACAAGCACATGGGAATTATTCAGCTACAAAGATACATTGCTTGTTATTGAAATGCAACAGACAAAAGAAAGGTTTACAGGCTACTTGTGGTATCAGAGAACCAAACAAACATAAAAATAACAGCAGTACAATAAGTGTTAGATTTTGACAGTCATATAATTTAACTGGTATATTGAGGCTGGGTCTTCATGTATAGAACAGCACACGAACAACAGAGCAATGCTCTGTATGAACTGGTGCTGGAGTAAATGGTGATTCTCATTGGGTTATGCACTATCAGACACTTTCCCTCAATTCTCCCAGGACACTGTGCAAAGTGATGTCTCTGTGTAAAACCTTTTGATGAACAAAAGTGGAGAAGAGGATAATTCTTCTTATTATTATTATTATCTGTAGGTCTTCGCACACTGGCAGATGTCCAGCAGTGGATCAAGAAAGAGCACCAAAGCTCTCAAACCAGCAGTGTCACAGACGGGTACGTTGTGTCGGCCAGTGTTTCACCAGCACTTTAGCTCATG
The DNA here is from genome assembly GCF_001952655.1 of Monopterus albus. Taxonomy (NCBI): domain Eukaryota; kingdom Metazoa; phylum Chordata; class Actinopteri; order Synbranchiformes; family Synbranchidae; genus Monopterus; species Monopterus albus. The sequence continues at coordinate 208,915 of NW_018128197.1, read as the reverse complement.
ACTTTCAATACAATGAGGAGCACCATTGTAAAAACAGATAATCATAGTAATAATGATTACAGCCCAGTATCATTACTGTTATGTTGCCTTAAATCCTTAAATTCCACTCCTGACTGCTGTTGATCCTCAAGGCTGTGCTCTCATTATGATTCAGGCACTGGCAATAACAGTAGCAAAGACCTTGTTTTGTAAATCAACAGAAGCTAATGACATGGCCAGGACAGTGGCCCTGATAAAACAGCAGGGAAAAGAAATCTGTAGTGGCTTCACAACCTTTCCCTCACTCACTCTGCGGGAGCAGCCCTTCAGTTTGTGTTTTTGTTGTTAGTCCTTTTAGCTTCATTCCTCTTCTGGCCTGTTCATAGCTGTACCAGCAGCAATCTGAAAAACAATGTCAGGAATTTTCTGCATTCATTAGTGGTATGTGAACAGAAGGACATGTTGTGAAACGTTATCATGGACCTAATATTTACACTGTTGTTAAAAGTGTGACCATATGATTACCGCCATTCAGTGACCGATTACATGTGCCAGATGACTGATCTTCTCCTAGCCACTAGTGCCTTCAGTAGTTCATGAAACAGTGTGCGTACCAACGTTTGACTTTGAGTAGTTGATACTCAACATTTTAGCACAAACTATGACCAGATTTGTCGCACATGTGCAGTTTCTGTTCATTTCAGTTGAATTCCTCTGACCTGTCTTTATGCAGGTACATGCATAGAAACACATAAAACAAATGTGCATGAAACTTAACGGCACATAAGAGTCATCATAAACACATAATGATACAAAAGGAGTCTGGATCATTAGAGCACACATGAAATACAACCCCATGCTAGAAACCTTTAATGCACTGAAAGCAACAAAACACAGGCACTGTTTCACAAAAGTGTCTTAAGGCTAATGTGATTTTTGACAATGGGACTAACATTATCTTACTCCTAAAATGCTTTTGGGAAACATGACCCAGAGTTTATTATAGGCACATTTATGTCCAATGATGTCATATTTCATACCTATTAAAAAAACGTACCTGTCTCTTATTTGTTGCAACCATCCTCTGTTTCAGTTTGAAAGCACCTGAGTCCAGAGCTCAGCCTTTACCCCAGAGAACAGAGAACCAAACTGGCTCCAAAACTGCAGCAACATCCCAACCTAAAAGGTGCAGCTGTGATCAAACCTGTTATTCATGTGTTTTAGCAAAAATAACCTCAGATACTTAAGTAGCCAGAAGTATGTGGCTTGTTTGTCTCTGTTAAAGTAATATACCTGAATTATGATGGTTTAAAAACTTATAGGAATGAATTCTAAAGTATATATACATACAGTTTACAGTAACATGCTTCACAGGAGTAAGCATTTGGACAGTGACTGTTTTTTTTTTTTTTAATATATTTTGTCTCTGTGCTCCACCACACTGCATTTGAAATGAACTGAGTTCTTTTTTCAACTGTTGTGTGCTCACGTCTGTATTGGCTGAACAGCGATGGACTCGCTGGCTTTTTTTATATACAGTATATTCAGTACCCAGTTCTGCAGCAGGTCAGTTATTCTGAACATACTGTACAGACAAAGCAAGCAACTAAGGGCTTTTAGGAGGCCAAACTGTGGAACAAATCACATATCTGGCAGCTGGAGTGTGACCAGGGAAAAAACCAAGTGCCATCTGAGGTCTGTGGGTCAGTGACAGCAAAGGAGCTGATACCACACAGTGTATGTAAAATATAATATAGTTCCCATATTTTTCAGCTGATGTAGATGTAAACAAGTCTTATTTGTAAGATGTGTTGTCACTTTAATATTACAGTCTGGAGTACAGCGCCAACACAACAAAAATGTATGTGACTCTATGTGACTTGGCATGTGCTTTTACAGCCTCTTGAACTTTTCTAAAGCTCAGACAAAGACATTATAACACAATCACAACAACAAATATTGTCTATCTTTGTGTTTGGTGCATCCAGCTGTCCTGCTGAGCCCCCCTCAACCATCAGTCATCTCAATGACAGCAAGGTCTCCATGCTGCAGGAGCTGAGGGCTGCCTTTGAGGAGAGGGCAGAGGAGGTGGCTGAGCGCTACATCAGCGTCCTGGAGCTCAAGGCCAGGTCTGGTAACCACCCAGACCCAAGAACAATATCTTCTGCTGGTTTTCCCAAACCAGCACTCATGTATCAACATGATGGTTACTTGCTGTTTTTCTCAGAAGCATCATTTATATGAAATCATTCTTTTTTTCCTTTTACAACTTGAACTTGAAGAGAAGTTTATTGTGTTTAAAGTGACATTTCATTTTAAAAAGGTTTGTGATTGCTCAGGGCACTAGACTGTGGTCTGTACAGTGTTTACTTTGACTGTGAGGGGTAACGTCCTCATACTACGTACTGTTCATACTAACAGCCATGTTTACTCTGTTGTATCATTCTGTGTGCTTAAAACACATTTAAATACATGTTAAATACCGGCAGTGCACCAGTACAGAATAAACCATGTGCCGGCTGTAAGATAATGTGAGTTTGCTGGTTTTCCCGGTTCCTCCTTTCCATTCAGTGTTCTTCTCCCATCTAGGGAGTGGCTGAACAGCAGTCTCCAGAGATATCAAGCCTCTCGTCACATGACCGGGTTCCTTCACCCTCCTGTGACCTGCAAGTCCCAGGAGGAAGAGGCTCCGAACAGCAGCAGTAAAAACAAGCACAATATGTGGTACGCAACCTGGTAAAGAAATGATCTGGTGTGGAATGTGAGGTGGGGTGAGGAGGTTCGTTGGCTGAGGTTGGGGTCAGATTTGTGTTTGCACGCATCTGTTACTGTGTATGCACATGTGATGTGCGTATGTACCGCAAAGATAAACCGTATTCTCATGTGCATGCTGTTGTTGGTTACTGTGTTTTGTTGTTTTTATCAGGCTGTCTACTCTGCTGAGCAGCCTGCCTGAGGAGGTGCGTAAGGAGCAAGCGGTGAGCCGGGTGCTAAAGAAGTTAAGTGGTTTTGCAGAGCAGCAGACGATCAGGGTTCGACCTCAGCTCTTTCTGAAGGTGCTGGGGGGTCTGGAGGCATGGGAGCTGTGTCTGCCTGAGCTGTGTGTGGCCATCCAGGTACACTTCAGACCCCTCACATCAAGTATCACAAAGGAGATAAAGTTACATTCTAAGGATCATTGAGGCTTTGTTGTAGCAGTGCTGATGTCCCTCTTTTTTGTTTCAGTACACCAGTTGAAATGAAAGGAGGATCAAGCCAAAATAACAGATTTTATGAAGAGTAGATTGTATTCTATGTTGGAAAATAATCTATCACCAGACCAGATTTGATCCAGATCTGATCCGGAGTTCGAATCTGGCATCCATTTCAATTTAACAATGAAAACCCCATTTAATGCAGATCTTCTGCCATAACTTGACCTGTAACAAAGGTAGAGCCCTGAAATATTCACATAAGATGCACAGTATAACTGCCTGTCATACCCTAAAAGATGATCTGGGTCAAGGATTTTAGGACACATTTTGTGTTGTTCTGGGTCTCATTTTTCATAAGGGACTTGTTTGTGAAATGTTGGGGAATGTTGTGCCATGGTGGAGGTACATGCGCTCTCTGGTTTCCATTTCTGGCTCAGCAGAATGACGCCAGGATGGGCTGGACTGGGGGTTGTGTAAAATTGCTGATGCGTGTGTTTTAGGGGAAAGCTGCATCAGGGCTTGGGACACCAAAGTATAAATGGGTTGACAGGAGTTTATTTTTCCCCTTGTTTAATCCAGTGTCTCCTACATGTTTTATTTCTTACTTTTGACCATATAAAGTATCAAGGTATCTGGATCTGATTTTCTTTCTATCTATCTCTGTTCTCTTCTATTTAAATGACCCCCTCCCTGTCTCTTCCTCTACCAGGTTGTCATAGAGCATGTGGTCCAGATGTCCAGGGAAGAATACGATGCCTGGCTGTTTTCCAGGGTCACTGTACCCCCACAGTACCACGGTGCCCCTCATACACCAGGTGAACCACACTCAGGAAGACCTGTACAGAAGGCAGAAGGCAGTGACAAATAGATGACACACACAACCACAAATGTTCTAATCTAAATGTGAGCTTGAGGTTGAAATTACCTAAAATAGCCTTAAAAGTAATGGGGCAAAAAATCCTGTTATCAGGCTTTTCGGCTTATTCACATGAATGGAAAAGTGGGAGATTTTAGCACCACAGAGCCAACAGAAAATAAAATGTAGATTAAAGATTAAATTATTTTTACCCTAAGCATGTAGAGGAAGAGGATAAACACAGAGGGTGCTTCCCATAATCTTAAAATGTCGCCTCCTTTCGTTCACTCACATCTTATCCTTGCGTCCTCCCACATAAGATGTGAGGGGAAAAAATACAAGGAGAGAGAAATGAAGCAACTGTGTTTGTAGAGGCATGAGACGTCCTTTCGTCCAATCTGTCATCTGAAACAATGTTAGCATATATGTTTTAAATAAAATGGAAATTATGTAAATATCACGTCAAAGTATTATTTCTACCTGATGCGCAGGGATTTTTAACCTGAATGAAAGCAAAATTTTATTCTAATGTTTTTACTGCCAAAAGACAACAGACAAGTCCTTTGTGTGTGTTCGTACATTTGTGTCAGTCTGATAAAAGACTGAGCGCTTTGCTGCTGTGTGATTGTCAAAGATCATTTACAGCATGTCCATTTAAAAGAAATAGACCTTTTATTTCTAGTATGTGTTTCTTCTAATAACTTCAAGTCATCCTTGTCCATTTATGATAAAATGTATTTGTTTCCCAGTGTGGGATGGGGCAGGGCACAAGCCTACTTCAGCCCATGTGTGCGGGTGTATGTGTGCAGTGGTAGTTCAGCAAAAGTGACAGGGGAAAGAGGAGGGATAGGAATGGAAATGATGGCTCACAGTGAGCTAGTGCAGATTTCAGGAAT